>NC_086099.1:139934667-140134667 GCF_963921235.1 Mobula hypostoma
CACCAGATTCAACTTCATGTCTAATCTCTGCAGGAGGAAAATTGGATTTACTATTTACTTGGATAAGATTAATCAAACTGGCATTAGCGACTGTAAACATCGATTTGTCATTCTTAGCCCTGAAAGACAAGTAGGTAGCTACAAATTCCCTCATCAAGTTATGCTGAACACAATGAAAGAAGTGTCATTAGGTTGAAGAGCCAGAAGAGCTTTGTCATTCTGACAACTGAGTATAAGATGAGGAGCAAAAACAGTAAGAATTAATAAGGATAATGACTTAATTAATTTAGTGGAAGTGATCTCACTGATGTTCATTTAATTCTGTCCTAGTCCTGTCTGATACAGAAGATAAACACAAATGTGGTCCAGAGGGGATGGAAATTGGAAATGCTTGCAGAGGTAAAGGTCCATTTTATTCATATTATTGCATTCTGTTTTTTTTTCATTCATAATTTCATCCTGGTTTCTGTCAGAGAGTTTATTCTAGTTATGTAAATTACTCAAGAGACAGTGGGTGAATATTAACATCTGTCATCCATCATTTACTGCACCTAGGCTCACACGTCCACACTGAGCAGTTAATCCCAACTACTGGCACTTGACTTCTGTGCTCAGGTGATCTAAGTGCTTGAGCAGACTCTACTTAAATGCAACACACACAAAATGCTTCAGGAACTCAACAAGTCAGGCAGCATCTATGAAGGAGAATAAATGATGAATGGGGAATGGGAGAAGAGAAGGGGGTCGAGGGAGAAATAACCAGAAGAGATGTTCATGCCATGAAGTTGGAGGCTACCCAGGTGGAATATGAGGTGTTGCTCCTCCAAGCTGAGCATGGCTTTGTCATGGCAGTATAGGAAAGCATGGGCCAACGTATGGGAACGGGAAGTTGAATTAAAATGGATGGTCACCAGGAAGTCCTACTTTTTGTGGCAAATGGGGTGAGGATGCTCAATGAACCCACAATCTATGTTGAGTCTCACCAGTGCAGAGGAAACCAAACTGGGAGCACTAGATGAAGTGTCACCTTACCTAGAAGGAGTGTTTGGGACCCTGAATGATGGTGAGGAGGAGGTGTAGGGGAAGTTCTAGCACTTGTCCCACTCCTTACATGCTGTCCTTGACTTTGCTTCCACCACTGTGTCTGGCAATGCATTCCAGATAACCTCACCATTTTCTGAAGAGTAGGAAAAAGGTCCCCCTCAAATCCCTTCGAAATCTCTTGCCCCTTGTCCTATGTTGATGTCAGCCAGATTTGTTCACCTCTGAGAGAGTGGACTACTGAAAACATTTATCCTTATCTATATCCCTGATACTTGGTAATGCCCTAGTTAAGATTTTTACTGCTCTGCAGTGGGTATTTCATTTTAGCAATTCTGTAAGAGCTGTCTGTTCTGCTTCCAGCCTGTTTGGATTTGAGCTGAGATAGATGCTTTGTTGTTCAACTTAGGAATGTGGTGTCAGCCAGTTAGGATGGTGGAATTGGGAGAAGGTTCTAGAGAATGCTGGATGGAGAGGTTTTGTGAGGGATGCTGGTGTGGATCGAGGTCTTTTTCGGAAGGAACTTGAAGAAGACAGGAGGGAAGATAGCTGAGGAAGCTGTCCCTGTTGCACAAGGTGCTTTGTGCAGATGAACAGCTTTGAGGAGGAAGGACCAATACTCCTGTGGGAGAGCCATTTGTTCGAGATGGATTTCAAGCGACATTCGGAGGTGGCGTGTGCTTTCACAGAGAGCAGGGGCCCAGTGCATGAGTTACAGACAAGCTGAAGATGAGCTCCAACTTGTGTGCACATTTGACTGTTTAATTATAATGGACACTTTTAGTTTTTTTCATTCTTTTCTTTAATAACTCTTTGCTTAAGTTAACATTCATAATTGTCCTTTTTAATTGTATGCAGTATATGATCTGTTATTTCTTGCTGACGGGTGATTGCAGGGGGGCAGTAAATCATACAGCATTCACACAAGCCAATGTTTGGGTGGGCGAGACGTCCCAACCCCATGGACTTGGCGGGACCAAGGTGTATACACCCTAAACGTAGGAAGTCTGGGAAAGGTGGGTTTCTTGTCGCGGAGTCCAGAGGGGCTAGTGAGCCACACTTCCAGAGACGCCCGGTAAAAAGAGGTTTCAGTACCTTAATCATGTCTCACCTTAACTTTTCCACTCCAGGGAAAGCAGATCTAGCCCCTGCTGTTTCTCCTGATGACTGAAACTCTCCATCCCAGGCGACATTCTTCTGAATCTCCTCTGCACTTTGTGCAGTAGTATCATATCTTCCTTACACTGGTGACCAGAAATGCCCACAGTATTCCATTGGTACATTCTCACCAATATTTTATGAAACTGGAGTTTAATCTCCCAGACTAAAGAAGGCCTGTATCTGATAAGTCTAAACTATGTCACGTACCACTGCTGCCACATTTAAGGATCTTGGGACTTGCATACTAATGTCCCTCAGCTCCTCAATACTCCTTGCATGACCTAGCCTTGTTAGTTGTCCCAAATTTCATTGCCATGAAAAGTCCACCTGCCATTACTTAGCCCATTTTACAAAGATATTGTCATCACCCTGTAGCCTAAGACTGCCGTCCACATCATCAACAACTCCATCAATATTTCTGTCATCTGTGAACTTACTGATTATGCATCCTACATCCATTTCCAAGTCATTTCTGAATACTACAAACAGTGAGGTCTCAACACTGATTCCTGTGGAACACGACAGCCGAGGCATTCAACACATAAACAGTCCTCTGTTTTAATTCTTTGTCTCTTTTAACCAATCCAGTTTTGCATCCCATTTGCACTGATTCATATGAGCTTTAACCTTTTGGTCCAGGGTCCTTTGTAGTATCTGGCTGAAGGCTGTATTGAAATCTTGGTAAACGACATCTACTCCATTGGAACTTTTCAGATTTTTGAGGCTTTTGCCAAATGCAAAGAAGTTGTTAAAATTACTAATATTACATGCAATATTTTATTAGAGCCTGAACATTTAACTTGTGATCTTACATAGTAAAACTATGTTTTTATTAATATATATTTTGCACTAGACCCAGCACTCCTAGAATCTTTTAGGCTGTTTTTGTTAATTTCCCTAAGCAAATGAAGATTTAATAGATAATAATTTTGGACGGCTAGTGGTAGCAGTTAAACAAATCAAGCTGGCAGGGATGGCCTCGAATACGAGTTCATGATGTGTACTAGGAGCATTTTCTTGGATCAATAGTCTATGGAACTAAGCAGGGCACAAACCATGTTAGCTTTGTCAGTGTATAGTGAGACTGGTTGATAGTTGTTTTGCTGTATTTGGGATCAACCTAATGAATACAGACCAGGGGTAAATGTTAGATTGTGTAAATCCACATGGCTTAGTAATTCATTTTTGATAGAAACTACATCTATAGTACTGTGAAAAATAGCTTACTTTTCGAAGTACTTAATGACAGTTGGTGCACAGTGAATTATTCCAGATTTTTGCCTGTGAACTTTATAACACGGATGTAATTTGTATTTACCAGCTCCACATCCACCAGCTCCAGCTGCTGTTGAAGTTGTGGCTGAGCTCGATAATGATAGTGTTTACCTGAAGTGTTCCTTCGAGAGTCCAGCTGTGAATAGTTCTCTTGGATTTATTATTACATGGTTCCGTCTGTCATCCGATGGAACCAAACAGGAGCTGCGAAAGGAAACAACAGTCCAGACGTTTTCTTTCATTGAACTAGATGGGATACGTCTCAGACTTGGAGACCGGGTATGTTGTCCTATGATATATTTGTACATAAAATCGATCACATTTCAAAACCAATGATGAAAGTTTATGAAATTGAAACACTTTTTTTTTTAAAAAAAAAAGCAAAAACAGTTAAAGGAAAATCATATCCGCAGAAGTTGTTCATGTTGGAATTGCTGGTTCTCAGGAAGGTACGTCACTTTGTAGGATGTGTGAGTGCTCATTCTTCTATAGATATAATTTGGTGCTTGTCCTGCTGCATGCTACTTTAAATGTTGGTAACTTATCATTGAGGGGTACCATCCTATACTTAGCTTTTCAAACTTGTACACATTGGGGGCCAGCTCACTTTCTTCACGTCTACTGTGGTTCACCACCTTCCCTTTGGCATGTTTACCGTAACACATCAGTCTTCAGTGTTATACTGTGTCTTTTGTTCTGGTTTTTGTCTTGCTGCTTCCCCAGTTTTGCCCCTTCATGCAATTGGAACCTATGTTGAAATTCACAACTGAAGTTTGATGCCGGGTCTTGGCATTTCTTAAATCTGTTTGCAATCTCTAGTTGCAGTTACATGGCAAAATTCAGCCTCAATGTATTTACTGAAGGTTTAATGTTTTTTGTTACATGGCTTTATTTAGAAAAGAAATACAAGATCAGATCTCATGTTCAAAATTTGTTTGAAGCTTGACGTGCTGATAGTGATGCTCTAAACAATCTGAATGCTTTGTTAGATGGGAGATGTGTCTGGAATGAGGAAAGGAGGAACAACAATCTTGAAGTGTAAAGAATAATAAAATATGAATCTTTCTGATAATTAAGAAGTTTTCTCTTTCAAGGGTTACAAACTGATGACACAGTTGAATACCTCAATTTCCCTTAATCAATGTTTGCAGATTTGACCCTCTGAAAGCTGACAGTTTGCAAGTGTGGATTGCACAAAATGTGAACTCTTGCATTTCACTTGGCTGTTTTCAATCAGAGAACTTTTTTTATTCCCTTTACATCTTTGGTAGTAAGTGTGAGCATCTAACCCTATTGACATTGAAAAGTAGAATCATTGTTGTACTTGTACACAAATATTTAAAATCAAAATATGTGGTTTAAACACTGGAGGAGTAGAAACATAATGGAGAACTACTGTGTACAATCTCTCATTCAAATAATCTAGTGATTACTAAAATAGTTTGCAGGCATATAACTAAAAAGATGTAAAATGCAAGCATTCAGATAAAGCAGAGAATACGAGAGATTGCAAGCCTGAGATACAAATGCAAAGAAAATGTATAGTAAAAATAAGTAGGCAATTACCATTAGCTTTCAATACAGTTTGCAACGTTTTACAAAAAAAACTCATTAAAATGCAGAAAGGAAGAAATTGAAAAGAGAAGTCAACATAACACATCAAGATATATGGTGTGCAATGGTATCTCCCATTCCAAATCCTCAATGTACAAATTTGCATACTTTTGCTTGAATACCCCCAAGCAAAATTACGTTTCACTTGGCTAACAAAATGTCTTTTTGGAGATGGTCTTTAAGCTCTTAAAATATCAAATGGTTCATGTACAGACCTTTAATGCAGCAACATGTTCCAAGGTGTTCCACTGGTGCGTAATCAAACAAAATTGAAGATAGAGCATATCAAGAAAAAATTAATGTAGGCGAATCTGTAGACTGAGGAGGAAGTGGAAGTAGAGCTTCCTTTTAAATAAAGAAACTAAAGTCTATGTGTAGATAAATAGAACCTGCTAAATGGTCTTTGTTAATTAACATTAAATACATGAAGAAGTATCTTTAAATGAAAGGAAAGAAAAATAATTAGTTGCCCTATGCTAGTAAATAGCTCTAATAGATAATCATGCTTCTCTTTAAAAAAATATGTAAATAAATTTTAGCAGAAGCCCAGCCAGTGCATTTGGCTGCAAGTTCGAAATCATTTCTATCGTGAGTGGAAGCTACATCAATATACAGTACTATTCATAAGTGTTGCGCACATATGTATAGCTATGGTGTCTAAGACGGTTTCACATACTGCACTGTACTGCTGCAAAAGAAAAACAAATTTCATGACATATGTGAGTGATGATAAACCTGATTCTGATATGGGTCTCTTTTGTGGGCTGAGAGCGGGTGGGGGGGGGGCAGGGAGAGGGGGATCATGGTTGGGAAAAGGGGGAGGGAATGGGACACACCAGGGAGACATTCTGTAATGATCAATAAACTAATTGTTTGGAATCAAATGAACTTGCCTGGTGTCTCCAGGCTGGGTGTGTCTGCACCTGCGCCACCACCCCCCCCCCCAACCCAGGGCACTCCTTCGCTGCCACCTGTTCCACACCCCTCCCATGGCACTCCACCCTTACCATTCCCAACATCCTTTGCTTCTGCCAGATTTTATAAACTTGCTCTCCGATTTGTGTTTACAAATAACAGTATTGTACTGAAAGTCTTGGGCACCTTTTGTACAGTACTGTGTGTACTGAATTCTGTTGAATGGCTCAGAGCTTCGCAGATTGTTGACCAAAGTGATCTTGTTTGTATTTTGAATGTTACTTTTACCTGAGCTATGTTTTTTTATATACCTGTTATATATTTCTGAATTCACAGATATACTGTAGAAGCTCAAGTTTCTATTTGGATCGTCAAGATGATCAAGGACCTTTTGCCGAGAGCAAAGAGTTTTTTGCTGGTATTAAGGTATGAAGTAATTAATAACTAGTCACACCATGTCTTTATTCTCTTAGCTTATCCAATGCAGTTCTGCATAAAAATGTTATCAGTTCTTCAGGCTACTACAAAATAGAAATATGTGACAGGTTAATAAAATCTCTGAATAGCTTTTATGAAACCTGCAGAGTTATGAAGTAAATATAAAACTCAGTTTTTTCATAAATGTGATGTAGGAACAGAATGACCAATATACAGCTGGCAAAAACAAGCTGAGTCAGTGATAGACGATTCATGTGCAACGGCTTTATATTCAGCTATTGGATATTTCCTTGAACGTTTGCAGGATCTGCAGGGACCTCTTTTATTTCTTGTTAATTCTGGCCTGCACTTACACCCTTTTTAGGATCTTGAGTAATCATTTGTAGAGGTTCATAGTTTTTTAAAAAAAAATTTCTCCTTGTGGAAACCCGCAGCAGGCTTTCTACTTTTAATACATCATGGCATCAGGATTGATTTTCTTAAAAAAGCAATATTTCCTTTTCCTTTAGCTAGGTTTGCTTGAACAGATTGATCCAAATTGTATATTTTAAAATTGTTATAACAGCAGAAAGATTTAAAAGTATTTCAAGTAAGAAGCATCTCATCTTTCCATATTTCCTTGGACTATTGTTGATTCTACTTGTTTTTGATGGTTGTATATTGGTCAAAGTGAGTTAATATTAGTACGGAGATTATGTCAGTATGCACTTAATGTTAATTGTACAATGGCAGGGAAAGTTGTAAGTTTCAAGAACATATTTTTAAATTTTCTTTCATATTTAGAAAATGGTTACAGTTTTAATTAGTTCGACACGACATTCGGTGCTGAAGAGCCTATTCCTGTGGAGCACTGTTCCATGTCCTTTGTTTTGCAAAATCAGCTGTGGAAAAAATGCAAGGAACTGCACATTCTATTTGAAGTAAATGCAGTTCTTAGTTACTGCATTTTATTGAGGAAAATACTGATTCCTGTAGATTTTATGTAACGTACTTCTCGCAGGATTTTTTTTGTTTGCAGCATATGTTGCCTCATATGCTTACCATGTTTAACTATAATTTGTGTTTATTGTAGACTGAGTGATCTTGATGCATGTATGTTTGCAACATTTCATTTTATCTCTTAACTGTGAGGATGACAGTTTAGTGAGAAAGGAGCAAAGTTTATTTCTGTATGTAATGCTTTTAAGTACTATACTTCATCACAGATTTATAAGCATTTATTCATTTGTTCCACTGAGCCTAAGGGAGAAAAAAAAACAGAGGACATGGGTTAAGGGTGAAGGGGGAGAAGTTTAAAGGGAACATTGGGGGGGGCTTCTTCACACAAAGAGTGGTGGGAGTGTGGAATGAGCTGCCAGATGAAGTGGTAAATGTGGGCTCACTTTTAACATTTAAGAACAACTTGGACAGGTACATGGATGAGGGGTGTATGGAGGGATATGGTCCAGGTCAGTGGGACTAGGCAGAAAAATGGTTCGTCAAAGTCAAGAAGGGCCAAAAGGTCTGTTTCTGTGCTGTAATGTTCTATGGTTCTATGGTGCTCTGGAAGTGAAAGAACACTACATTCACAAGTCTTACAAAAATGCACATTGCAATCACATAGTATGTATAAAAAGTATTTAACCTCCCCCCCCACTTCCCCTTGGATGTTTCATGTTTTATTATTTTAGAACATTGAATCATGGTGGACTTAATTTAGCTTTTTGACACAGATAATCAGAAATGACTCTTTCATGTCACAGTGAAAAAAGCTTTCTACAAAGTGATCTAAATTAACTACAAATGTAAAACACAAAATAATTGATTGCATAATTATTCACCCCCTTTAATATGACACACTAAATTATCATTGGTGCAGTCAATTGGTTTCAGAAGTCACTTAATTAGTTAAATAGAGGTTACCATGTTCAGTCAAGGTGTTTCAATTGATTGCAATAAAAATACACCTGTAGCTGGAAGATCCAACTGCTGGTGAGTCCGTATCCTGGCAAAAACTACACCATGAAGTCAAAAGAACACTCCAAATGACTCTGCGGAAACGTTATTGGAAAGCACAAATCAGGAGATGGATGCAAAACAATATCCAAGTGACTGAATATCCCTTGGAGTACAGTTGAGTCAGTTGTCAGTAAATGGGGGAACAAATGGCATAGCTGTAGATCTGCCTAGAGTAGGCTGTCTTCAAAATCCTAGTGACCATGCAAGAAGGGGACGAGTGAGGGAGGCCACCAAGAGACCTATGACAACTCTGGAGGAGTTACAAGTTTCAGTGGCTGAGATGAGAGAGACTGCACATATAACTGTTGTTTGGGTGCTTCATCAGACACAACTTTATGGGAGAGTGGGAAAAAGAAAGCCACTCACATAAAATCTTAGCTGGAGTTTGTCAGAAGCTACGTGGGAGACTTTGAAGTCAACTGGAAGAAGGTTCTATGGTCTGATGAAACCAAAATTGAGCTTTTTGGCCATCAGACTAAGTGCACATCGTTAAAAACACACCATTACTTCCATGAAGCATAGTGGTGGCTATATCACGCTGTAGGGATGCTTCACTGAAGCAGGCCTGGAAGGCTTGCAAAGGAAGAGGATAAAATGAATGCAGAAAAATATAGGGAAATCCTGGAGGAAAACCTGATGCAGGATGCAAAAAAAACAACTGGTGAGAATATTTGTTTTCCAGCAAGCCAATGACCCATAGCATAAAGCCAAATTTACACAGGCATGGCTTTAAAAACAACCAAGTTACTGTCTGAGAGTGGCCTAGTCAGAGTACAGACCTTAATCCAATTGGGAATTTGTGGCTGAATTTGAAAAGGGCTGTTCACTCCTGATCCCCATGAAATCTGACAGAGCTTGAGCAATTTTGTAAAGGAGAATGGGGAAAAATTGCAATGTCCAGATATGCAAAGCTGATAGAGACCTATCCACACAGATTCAAAGATGTATTTGCTGCCAAAGGTGCATCTACTGAATACTGACTTGAAGAGGATGTATACTTATACAATCAATTATTTTGTGTTTATATTTGTAATTAATTTAGATCACTTTGTAGAGATCTGTTTTCACTTTGACACAAGAGTCTTTTTCTGTTGATCTGTAAGAAAAAAAGCCAAATTAAATCCACCGTGATTCAATGTTGTAAAACAATAAAATAGAAAAACTTTCAAGGGGGGTGTATACTTTTATAGACACTGTAAGTCTTGAAGATCAGTCTTGTTTGAGAGAAGTGCACCCACCAGTTTTCATTGAGCTCATTAAAAAAAAAAAAAATTGGACCAACTCTTTATTGTTTTGGAAAATGCCTTCAGTCTCCAGATATCTTGGTGGTATTGATGTTGTAGAATGTCAGTAATTTCATAGTTGCTCCTTGTAAATGACAATCTCATGACTTTAGTATATCTGTATGTGGTTTGGTTTATACCCGTTTTTAATGCATGGATGTGTTCTTAAATACATATCTTTTACTTTCTTTTCCAAATGATGCCCCAACTTTTTTGTCATGATCATTAATGAAGTAGTATTCTTTGGTAGTATGAAGGACTGAACCTAAAAGACTTGAATCACAGTGAGCAGTATATTTGTAGCCCTTGGGATGTATAGATTAAACTTTAATTTCAAGCAGACACCAGCTTCAAAGAATTGCTTACAAAAACATTGCTTTTCAGTGATTTAGTTACTGTGTGCTTGATGTGGTTTGATTTGCCAGATTCACCCCGAGTCTTTAACTATAGCAGAGGATGGCAAGCAACATAGGCTGGTGTTTGAGAGCACCATCCCGATCCCTTGCACAGAGTTCAGTCAGGCTGAAGATGAGTGCAAACTCACCATTTTGTTTAACACAGTTAATCAAGGTAAGCAAGTTTAATTGCTTCATGTTTCCCATTTCAATATTTTTATAATGTCATGGTTGGACCTTTATATTTCATACATTGACTTGTGTCTTCCAAACTGGGTTAAAATCGTCTCTGATGGATTTGTGACGAAATTGGTATTTAATAATTCAGAGATGTTGTCTGTTGAGCTTGTGGCGAACAAAAGTATACATGTTAGGGTTAATGATTCCACTGCCAAACTAGTTTTTCAGAGTGCTACATGTGCACTTTAAAAATTCTTTCACAAATCTTTGGCAGCAACAGTCAGGAAGGTGATTGGATCAGTGGTGTTTAAAGTCATTTTCTGCTTTGGTCAACTTGACATTTGTTTTAGAGTGCTGGTGGCATTTTGGCTTATTTGTGTAAGACATGCTTTATTTTGTTAATTCACTTATGCTGTTGGGTATTTTATTTTCTCAAAATGCAATGTGTTCCTTTAATTACATTATAAAATTGAGTTTTCTTTTGCTGTGTTTAAAATTATAATTCTTTTGATTAAGTTAGGCTTGTTATAATAGCCAATAAGATTTGTCTTGTTAATGAGTAAGATGCCCAGGAATATTCTAGATGGATCGGGGCGCTGGTGGGGTGGGAGGTGGTTGGGAGAGGGCTAGCCTGTTTCTAGAGGGAGTGCCAGAGTTTTGGGGAAGGAGGAGAAAGAAAATAGAAATGGACGACAATTGTAGCGGAAGAACATGAACACACTTGGAAGGACAGATACTGCTTTCAGAAAATCATCATGCAGATAATGGTCTCAAAGAGAATGTGCAGATAACTTTTAATTAGATACTTATCACACGACTTGGAGAAAGTTCGAGATGTCTTGTACTTGGAGATTTATTGGATATTTATTTATGTTTTGCTTGGCCTGTGTTCTCAGACAGAATTGTTCAGTACCATGAGTAAACAAAGTGAAGCAAACCAGATTGGTTACACAACAATGAGCTCCAATGATTATGTGTACACTATAGACTAATTAATATATGTGCAAAGGGCCCTTTTATTGTGTTTGTTATAGTTCAAAATATTTTGTCAATACAACTTTAATCTAAGCTTCTACTGGTATGAGCTAAATTATTGCTTCCTGGCAAACAGTACATTTGCATGAGTTTGTCAGTGTTCAGAAAAGTGATTGCCTTATTTTCTCTTAAAGGAACGGTCAAACTTTTATTTGTTTACTGGATCATATTTACCCTCGATATGTTTAATTATTGGAAATGGCTTTCTCATGATTGTTCCCCGTGCATTGTAGAGTTATGTTGCTATTTGTTTGGATTCACAGTAATAGCTAACTCATCACAAACCTACAGTGAGGGGATCACATTTGGTAATTTGTGGCTGTTCAAGGGGTACTCAAGGAATGGGGATACTAAACAGACTCTGTGCAATGTCTTGCAACTTCAGTTTGTTAGTGGAGCTGAAGGAGGAAGAAGTATAGGAAAATTATAGTGCAGAAACTTTCTCGTGCTTGAAGAAGGGGATGTAGGATATTTCAACTTTGGGTAATTTCTCACCCCCCCCCTTTCCATTCCTCATTCTGGATATGTTCTCACCACTTATCTTCTCACTAGCCTATCACTTTTCCACTGGTTCCCTTCCTCCTTCCCTTTCTTCCATGATCCACTGCCCTCTCCTATTAGATTCCATCATCTTCATCCGTTTAACATTTCCACCTATCCTCTCACTTCAACCCCACTCCCCCACCCGGCTACATTCCTCCTCACCTATTCACACCTAAAACCTGCCAGGTTGTAATCCTTTCTCTCCCCCTCCCCACCTTATTCTGCCTTCTGTTCACCCCCAAATTTGGTCAATTAATTTGTCTACTTTAAAAAAAAATTACATAATTTCATAAAAGTGATATTAATGACTCACAGTGGATGTTATCTCAGTCAATTGTTTCGTAGGTCAGCATCTTGTGTTTTCTTTGGAGTTTCAAATGCCTGTTGCTCAATGATGGAATATGGTAATGTGGGGTTAGTTGTATTATTTGTTTCTACAAAGTGCTACTCCAAAGGCTATGGCTATGAGCTATGTTATTGTAGATCAATCTTAAAAAGCACTTGAAAATTGTGGTGATTGGCTTCCTTACGCCCTCATCTTCAAGGCCTTGGACACATACTGTAGGATATCATTGACAGAGTAATGTGATCCAGTTGGCTGCTTGATATCAAAGCCCAGGCACTCAGAGGCAGACTGTGATCAGAAGAGTAGTTTGTGCATCTCTCCTAATGTAACTCCCGTTTGGATGAGGTTGTGCTTCAGCCAAGAATAGAATAGGATATGATGTGACAATGTGGAAATCCTTTCCGTTATGCCAGACCAGCCAGCAGAAGATCACCAAAATTGCAATGGCAGTATCTGAAATTTCCAAAACGCTGCATAACTGAAGGTATGGCTGTAGTGTGAGTCGAGTTGAGCACAGAGTGGTTCACTATTGGTTACATGTCCACCAAGCTGGAACAAATTTCCTTTATGCTTTGTAGTTTTGCAAGGCTCACCAGGAGAGACCTATATTTGCAGAGAAGTTGGTAGTACACAGCAATTAATTTCACATAGCCTTGGCCCTTTGAAAGTGATATGGTGCAGATTTGACCTGAAAAACCCAAAAGCCTTCCCATTGTTTCTGTGTGCATGTATACATTGAATCACCCAGGTTACAAATCTATAATCTTCTAAACTACACCAGGCCCAGCCATCACTTCTGTTGGCATTTTGGCTTAACATTGGCTCTGCAATCTAGTCTTTCAAGTTAATCAGTAATAAACTGCCAATGCACTGCATCGGAACCATAATGTGTCGGTATACAGTGGATTCCAGTTAATTGGGACACACTGAGACCAGTCTATTTTGGCCCAGTTAAGCAACTGCCCCAATTAGTTGAAGTTTCATAGAAATAGTTATAAAGGTTTAATAAATGCAACATATCGTTTAACTGAGTAACAAAGTATGTACCTAAATGAAGTGCAGAATAAATTAAAGCACTGTGAAAACTACTACAGTACTATAAAATAGTGTATTTGTTCCCAATTTTTATTGTGGAGGAACTCACCCAGGAGCCTATACACTGCTGTGTTCTTTTCATTGACTGTGAATGATCAAAATCAGCACACCTAGTCCAAATAATGGATTCCCTTCATACAATGCTATGAATAAATGCATCATCCAAGTCTTCATTTTTATTATAAAATGAGATGATTGTCACTAGCTTCATGTGTTCTTATCTTGTTGAAGTAGTAAAATTGTTTCATTTTCACTCTTGGCTGCTTCTGGTATCTCCAAACCTGAATGCTTAGAACGGCAGTGAGCAAAACAGTTTTAAATTGTCTCACAGCTTACTTCTCGCCAACTATCAGTGACAAAAATCAATGTTTTTTGAACACAAGTGCACGCAACTGTTGATATTTAGAAAGTTTACTCAAAGCACAGAGTAGTGTTTAACAGCCACACAAGTATACGCAACTGACGCTAGCAAGAAACCATTCGGAAATGGTCTTCTGGCTCAATTAAGTGGCATAGTGTTCCATATATGAAAGGGATCCTGGCTGATTTCTCAATTAGTTTTTGCTCTTTTAAGAGTTGTCCCAAATAAGCAGTTGTCCTGATTAACCAATTAACTGGAAGTCACTGTATCTGCAATTTGATTTTCAGTCGTAATGAGTTATATGTGACGGTCACTAATATTTCATCATTATTCCATTCTATCTAGATTCAACAAATGCAGAATATTCTGGCACAAATCTTGCCCTTTCCTCATGTCATGTGGACCTACACCAAGTGCCTTGCAATCGAGGCATATGCTCCCGATCGTCTGTTTACTATACAGCAGTAACTGACTTTGCAAAGGATGGTGACAGAGTAACTGAAGTTCTCTCATTGCCTATTGCCACTGAAAACTTCCTCTGGAATAACTACACCCCAGAACCAGTTCAGGTTGTACAACCTCTTTACCAACTGTATTTTCAGCTTGCATGGGACATGAGAGTAAATTGCACAAGGAGAAGGGTGTGAAGTTCGTGGGGAAAAACCTTACAGCAGTCCACGCTCAATAACTAAATAAATGTAGATTATTTTAATTTTGAGATTATGATAACAATTGAATTTGTGTCCCCTGTGTTATTTCTATTACAGTAAAATTGGTTGTAAATGATAAAAGGGAGATTTCTGAGGTACCTAATACAAATTAAATAATAATTTAATTCACTAAAAACTAAATGAAAATAGTTCCCCCCCACAAAACAAAAATCCACTGATATTAATGGAAAATAAAACATAGAAAACAATTTGCAAACATTTTGGCTGAATAAATATGGGGAGGAGCTGTCCTTTTTACAAAATTCTTATGCTTACATCCCATATTTATTTGTCAATTATTGATGACAAAATAAGATCATGGATAGTGAATATGCCTGTGCACATGTGGGAATGTTAGCGTTAGTAATGATCTGATAATTCTGACAGAGGACTGGAAGATGAACCAAACAATACAGGCTTCCTTTCTAAAAAAAAACTATTCCTTGTTTTCTATCCAAAAAATGGAGTGAAACTTTTGATTTTTTTTTTAAAAATAGAAGATCTTTTATCGTAGATTTACAGAGAAAGATGAAACCCATTTCCACTAAGAAACATAATGGATCGCCAAGCATTCTTTAGCTGAGCTGAACTTGATGTAAAAGTTAATTTCAAAATTGGAGATGGATTTGTTATAAAGAAAATACTGAATGCATTGAAATTCCTGGTTTTATGTTTACACTTGATTTAATCTTAACAACTGATTTAATACCAGCATCTAATGTACTGATAACCAAGAAGAATGTGGTGACCTGCGTTAATTACTGTTTACTGGTGGCGTTTAGATGAAGCGGAGTGAAGTGCTTGGAGAGGTTGGTTATGGCGAGAATCAACTCCTGCCTGCCTCAGTTTGACTACTGCATCAAAAAGGTAAACAACAGATAGGATTTCGCTGGCTCTACACTCTGGACAATGTCAGGCTGCAAACCACTACAGCTAGGAGTTCAGTCTGCCCATCCCAACATATAATTAAGCTACAAGACCTGGATATCCGTACCCCTGTCTGAAAGTGGATACTTGACTTCCCAATTGACAGACCTCAATCAATGATGATTGCTGACACGTATACATGTATATACATTACAACAGGAAAGATGGCTTCAGAGAATAGCAACTTTTAGTGTGCAGCTCCCAAGGGAATCATCAAATATTTCTTTTCAGAACTATTGTTGAAATCTGTAGCCGCAGACACTGCAGTAAGCAGCATTGTTTCGAGCCGTTTAAAAGTAGATATGGATCTTTAAAATAGGCACATTTGGAACTGCAGACCACATAGGGAATGAATGTCATAACCAGACGATTACTTATTGTGGTACACAGATGTGGCAGTTCTATCTCATTTCTGCTCCCTTGACCGGAAGCATCTGGTGGTCAAGTGTTGTCTATTTCATCTGCCGAAGGAGTTCTCTGCTGTCATCCTGGAAGTAGTGTATACTCCACTTCTGGCTAATGTCAAGCTGGTTCAGGGGAGCTGAGCACCATGGTCAATAGTCACAAGACTGAACACCCTAATGCTCTTCTGATCATTTTGGGGGATTTCAACCAGGTCAGCTTGAAGAAGTCTGACAAACTATCACCAATTTATCAGCTGTGGTACCAGAGGAGCTAACAAACTAGATCATCATTACACAGCAATCATGAACACTTACCATGTCTTCCCATTCCTGTGCTTTGGCTTTACTTTTCTTCCAGGCATATCGGCAGAGACTGAAAATTACAGCACCAGTGGTGAGGACTATGAAGATTTGGTGAAGGGAGCTGGAATGCTTATAAAATTGGTGAATTTGATCAGGTTCAGGGATCCATCTTTGGAACTGACTGAATATACCACAGATGTCACTGACTTCATCAACACCTGCATGGATGTGTGTGCGTCTTCGAGAACGTACTGAACGTATCCGAAACAGACATGGTGGACGAGTTAGGAGATTCGCAATCTGCTGAGGGCTGGATCTGTGGTGTTAAAAGCCAACGATCCAGAATCCTACAAGAAGTCCAAGTAACTATGGAAGGCGATTGTGGGGGTGAAAAGACAGTTCCATATGAAGGTAGAGGTTCACATCAGCTGTGGCAGTGCTTACATGCCATTAAGCGAAACCTACAGCATTATTGGCAGTGATGTTTCACTCCTCAATGAGCTCAACATGGAAAGAGAGAATAAAACTAAACTTGTGTGAGTCTGTGCAGTATGTTACGTACCCCGTAACTGGGTTGCCAAACCAGCAGAAATGGATCACTCAGTTGGAGTCTGGATTACTGGAACTAAGAAAGTTTTACTAAAGAAATAAGCAACACAGTACTCTAATCAAAAGGATAATGAATACAACAGTTCAGCAATGATAAACACACATGTACACAGAAACTAGGATAATAGGATCAATCAAGCTTTATCGTCGTCTAGGGGTAAACGACCAGTTTCAAAGTGATGCAAAGTTCAGTTCAATTGAGTTCAGTTCAGTTCACAGTAATCACTGCCGTGGCTGTGGACCGGGGGGCGGGGGGGGGGGAGGAGAGAGAGAGCAAAAGCGAATGAATATTCAAACGGCTTCCACACAGACCTTCGATATTCTTCGCAGTCAGCTTTCGGGCGAGCCCTTTGTAAGGTCTTCTGAGGTCACCGACTGTGACCCCTCCGTTCCTCTACAGTGAACCTGGCACCCAGGCAAGGCAGACACACACCAGGTTCCCGCCGATCGTTCCTTTCCACCCTGTGCGTCTATGACTTGGTCCCGCGACCAGCTCTCCAAAAACTCCCACCAACTTGTGGGAGATGCACCGCTTCCAGGGACTCGTTACCTCGGGGTGTTGTGTGTGTGTTGCCTTAGCAAACCTGTCCCTTTTTATCCCCCTACTGGGGTATCGCCTGTCCATCACTTCAAACAGTTCAGGGTTCAAAGAGGAGCCGGTCTTGACAATTCCCAGACCGCTGTCTCCTTCCGTTAAGCTCTCCCGTCTCTTCATTAACATTTCCAAATGCTGCTCCATTGTCTTTACTTATCTCTCTCTCCTGAAGACAGGTGGCAGATCAACTGTTGATCCCACTGGTGATAGCACAGGACAGTCAATATCTCAGTCTATGTGTACTTTCGTCACACCCCTCACCTTTAAGGATTTTTACCGGGGTAAAAATTACAAACATGAATACATTATTTGATACACACAAATATACATCTTTATCAGCTATTTGGCTAATACAGAGAATTTTAAGTTGTCAACACCTGACAGATAGTCAGCAATCACATTTTCTGCTCCTTTTATATGTGTTATTAATAATCCCTTAAACCAGGCTCCAACGTAGCAAACTTCATAGTGGCCAAAAACACTGATGAATTGCGATCAATGTAACCTCTCATTGGGTTTCGTCCCGGACCACAATAACAAGGGTCGTCCCATTCCGACTTAGTTTTCTCTCGCAAGGGCTTAGTAGGAGGGGGAGGGGTAGTAACCGCAGAGTTATTGCAAAACTTCCTACAGTACCCCACCATCTCCAAGAGCCTTCTGAGGGCCCTCTTGTCTGTCGGGGTTGGGATGTCAGAGATAGCCCGCACTTCAGCTTGCATCCTGTGTTACCACAATTCCCAGATAAGTGACCTTCGTGTGGCCGAACTCATTTTTTTCAAGGTTCACTATCAAGCTGGCTTCAGACAGCCGTATTACATTGCCAATACACACCTCTGTGTTCGTCAGCCCTTTCGTCACTGAATTACTCATTCTATAGGGGCGTTGCTCACTAGGCTGACCTAGCGTAACAAACACCACCCAACGTCCCAGTTCTTTGCATCGCCTTGGGACAATCAAACACACATGTGTGAGCCGTTTAATTACTTCTCCTAAAGAGTCGCTTTGTTTGGGGATTAAGGGAGAGAACTTATCAGCAGAGCTGGCCAAAACAATAGCCTTCTCCCATCTGGTCGATACCATACTCATCTTTTCAAAATTTTTTTTTTTCTTATCCGGGGACCCTAGCTTCATTGATTTCCGCGCTAACACCGACTAGGTTTGTTAGCATATCAAAACCCTGTGACCGTCTCAGTTCACGTCTGCCATAATTAATAACATCCTTCCTCCTGTGCAGCCGGTAAACCTCTTTCAGGATTCCACCAACTGTTTCCTCCAGCACCTCAAAATGTCCACCGAGGGGTACCTTGTGGGCCAGGTTAAAAATCTCATCCCCATAACTCTCTTTTGCACCACTCCCCCATTCCTCATCTGCGGGTACGGTACTTGGTCTCCCTTTCTTCCCTAGCACTTCCTCCTCCACACAATAGCCTACTGGCTCCCTTCTTAATTCTGCGTCAGAGAGAGCTGTCTCCGCCAAAACCATCAGCCCCTCGTCTCGCTCCTGCGCCTGCACAAATTCCTTCCTGGCTAATGCTAAGTCTGTCTCAGCTCCCTCACTACCTCTTGTTTCACTACACTCCTTTTCACTTTCTACCTCCTCCTGGTATGTCTCAGCTAAATTTAATTCGGCAGTCCCGGGATGAACCTGTGAGTCCATGGGCGGGGCCTCAATGCTGGCAGGCTGACCTGTCAATCTCACGGCTGGGAACACAATTCCCCCAGCGAGGTCATTACCGAGCAAGATTTCCACGCCTTTCATCGGTAATTCGGGCCTCACCCCGATCGTAACTAGTCCAGAGACCAAGTTGCTTTGTAGGTGTATCTGGTGCAAAGGGACTGCCTCTGTCCCTCCCCCAATACCTTTTACCTTGACCTCCCCAGTCTGGGTCTCTGAGCTAAACTCTAATACACTCTTCAATATCAATGACTGACACGCTCCCGTGTCTCTCCAGATCCGCACTGGAACTGGGTTTAACCCCTCCTTCACCGACACCAATCCGGCCGAGATAAACCTCTCGCACCCTTCCTGAACTTTGGTAGACCTTTCCTCTCCTAGCGGTTCGTTTACCAGCTCGATACAGCCAGTCAAAATCGCCATTTTTCCTTTCCCCGTCTCCTTCTTTGGGGCAAAGCACCTGGACGCAAAGTGTCCGACTTTCCCACAATTATAACAGACGACCCCAGGAGACTTCCTACCAGACTGCTCCTGGTCTACCTTATCCTTCTCACTAGTCCCCGGCTTACTTACTGACTTTTCTGGCGGACTCTCCCCGCCGTCCTGACTACCCTTCTGTTAGCCTTTACTCGGGGCAAACTTCACTTTATGCGTCAACGCGTACTCATCTGCTAACTTAGCAGTTGCGGCTAACGTGGCTGCCTCTTTCTCATCTAGGTAGGGTCTCATACTCTCAGGGACACAACCTTTAAACTGCTCAATCAAGATCAGCTGTAGCAGTCTGTCATAATCCTCCTCTACCCCCTTCGAGGCACACCAACGCTCACAATATGTCTGCATCTCACGGGCAAACTTTAAATACGTGCGGTCCCACTGCTTCCTCGCATTCCGGAACCTCTGCCGGTATGCCTCCGGGACCAACTCATAAATCCTGAGGATGGCCTCTTTCACCACCTCATACCTCTGGGCATCTTCCGCGGACAAAGCTGAGTAAGCTTGTTGGGCTTTCCCTTTTAGTACACTCTGAAGCAAAACAGCCCACTTATCCCTCGGCCAGTCCTGACTTGTAGCAACTTTTTCGAAATGGAAAAAGTACTGATCCACTTCGGTATCGTCAAATGGGGGAACCAGCCTAACCTCCTGGGTCGCCCGGAACCCTCCACCTTGGTTCGGCACGGGCCCCTGCTCTGCCCTTATCTTTAACTTCTCCAGCTCAAATTCCCTTTCCCTCTGTTTCTCCTCTCGCTCCAACTGCCTTTCTTCTCGCTCCAACTGTTTCTCTCTCTCTTGCCATTGTAACTGTCTCTCTCTCTCTCCTGCCTTTCTAACTGTTTCTCTTTCTCCTGCCTTTCTAACTGCTTCTCTTTCTCCTGCCTTTCTAACTGCTCCTCTTCGTGTTCTAACTGCCGTACCTGGAACTCGTGCTCAAGTCTCAGTTTTTCAAGCTGCACCTTTACCGCGTCTCTGGCAGGTTTTTCAATAGACACCACCTCCAGCTCCCCTTGGGGAAACACACCTTTAGATACATAGTGCTCTACGATAGCTCTGTGCATCTCCTCTCTCCTCATTGTCGACTTCCCCTTAACAAGATTCAACCGTTTGGCCACAGCTGCCAATCCCGCTTTCCTGGCATCCTCTAATGCCTCCAAGGTCGGCGCCTTTAGAAATTCCTCAATCTCCATTTCTGCTGTTTGTCTTTTCTTTCTTTCGGGAATTTTAACCCAATTAATTTACTCCGTCCCAAATTTAGCGTTCAGAATCGCGGACGAGAACCCCACTTATGTTACGTACCCCGTAACTGGGTTGCTAAACCAGCAGAAATGGATCACTCAGTTGGAGTCTGGATTACTGGAACTAAGAAAGTTTTATTAAAGAAATAAGCAACACAGTACTCTAATCAAAGGGATAATGAATACAACAGTTCAGCAATGATAAACACACATGTACACAGAAATTAGGATAATAGGATCAATCAAGCTCTATCGTCGTCTAGGGGTAAATGACCAGTTTCAAAGTGACGCAAAGTTCAGTTCAATTGAGTTCAGTTCAGTTCACAGTAATCACTGCCGTGGGAGAGAGAGAGGGAAAGCGAATGAATATTCAAAAACGGCTTCCACACAGACCTTCGATATTCCTCGCAGTCAGCTTTCGGGTGAGCCCTTTGTAATGTCTTCTGAGGTCACCGACTATGACCCCTCCATTCCTCTACAGTGAACCTGGCACCCAGGCAAGGGCGGACACACACCAGGTTCCTGCCGATCGTTCCTTTCCACCCTGTGCATCTATGGCTTGGTCACACGACCAGCCCTCCAAAAACTCCCACCGACTTGCGGGAGACGCACCGCTTCCAGGGTCTCGTTACCTCGGGCTGTCATGTGTGTGTTGCCTTAGCAAACCTGTCCCTTTTTATTCCCCTGCTGGGGTATCACCTGTCCATCACTTCAAACAGTTCAGGGTTCAAAGAGGAGCCGGTCTTGACAATTCCCAGACCGCTGTCTCCTTCCGTTAAACTCTCCTGTCTCTTCATTAACATTTCCAAATGCTGCTCCATTGTCTTTACTTATCTCTCTCTCCTGAAGACAGGTGGCAGATCAACTGTTGATCCCACTGGTGATAGCACAGGACAGTCAATATCTTAGTCTATGTGTACTTTCGTCACAAGTATCTGGTGACCTTGTGATCTCTGTCTCAGAGGCTGATGTCAGAACATCCTTTAAAAATGTGAGCTCTTGCAAGACATCAGGCCCTGATGGTGTACCTGGCAGGATACTGAAATCTAAACTGAACTACTGGGTGGAGTGTTAAAGAACTTCTTCAGCGTCTCTCTGTTGCCTTCAAAATGGCATCAATTATAATGGTGCCCAAGAAGAGCAGGTTGAACTGCTTCAATGACTATCACCCAGTCACACCTACTGTACATCTAGTGTGCTTTGATTCATCATGGCTAGCATTAACTCATGCCTGAGCAAGGGCCTACTGCAATGAGTGTGCAGTAGGTCTAAGGTGGATGCATTTTCGTTGACTCTCCACTGGGCTTTGGACCACCTGGATAAAAGTAAAGCCTGCATCATACTGCTGTAAATCCATTACTGCTTGGCATTCAACTCAGTACTATTCAATAAGCTTCAAAACCTGGGTCTCTGTACCTCCCTCTGAAACCAGATCCTTGACGTCCCCACCAAGAGATCACGGTCAATATCAATTTGATGATACAACTGTTATTGGACAAATCATAGGTGGTACTGCCTCAGCTTACCTGAGAGAGATGGGTCACCAGGTCGAGTGTCCCACAACAACAAACTCTCACTCATCAGCAGCAAAATTTAAGAACCTATTGTTGACTTCGGAAAGGGTAAGGGGAGCAAGTGTGCACCAGTCTACAATGAAGGTACCAGTGATGGAGAAAGTAAGCAGCTTTAAATTCCTGGGTGTAAAATATAAGATGACCTACCCTGCATCTGCCACATAAGTGCAATCAGAAGGAAAGTGGCTCGTGTCTTCACCTTCTCAGGAGGTTAAGGAATTTGGTTTGTCGTGGAGCACTCAATCAATGTGGAAGGACAATAGAAAATGAAAATATGAAAGTTGAATTGCACACATATTTACTGTGCAAATCTGAGCATTGATATCACATCTGTAATGACAGTATCTCTTGTTCATCATTCAGTTGTTTAGAATCCATTTGGAGCCACAATCCAAATGAATCATAATGATGCCTTGGAATATGTCCTAGTTGTTCAAGTTTAATTGTCATTCAACCATACATGAATATAACCCAACGACACAGCATTCTGCTGGAGCCAAGGTGCAAATAACATTACCCACAGCGGACTGCACATATGGGTACAATTTCAGAAAAAAAAAAGTCACAAAAAGATAAAATAATAATAGTCACCCCTGTGTGGCATGACAAAATTGATCATAAGTTGTCCTATTCTTCCATTGAGTGAATACCAGAGGGCAGGACTGTCTTGGTGTCTCCTCCCTTCAGCAGCTGCCATGTGGTTCTGCAGCCTTAGCCTTGGCCTAGGCCTAATCCTCGCTGAAGCTGTCAGTCTCACCAATGAACCAATGTCCAACAACATCTTGCGATCACAATAAAAGTATCCAATTCAATCACTCACTCCTTTTTTCTGGACTGTGCACTTTCTCAGCACATTAGTACGCAGCAAGTCCAGGTGACAGCACAACAATGGTATGCAATAAATCCAGATCTATTACTATCAACCAACTTGCTGATGAGATGGTAGTCAGCAGTGACTTGCAATTGTAAAAAGAAGATATACAAGATGAACAGAAGCGTCTTTGATTGGTCCACAAGTGTCTGTTGCGTCCAAGTGCGCCACTATCTTACTGGAAATGATGTTTTAGGAACTTTGAGTTGAAATAGCTGTGTGAATTAATGTGTAACAGCCATCCTTTAAAAGAGAGTAGCTTGTGAATGACCACTGGGATTTACGATGCTGGACACAAGTAATCTGAGACATTTTAAAACAAATGACATCAATTCAGATGATTATTGAAAGAAATTAAATCACCATGAATTAAAACTGTTTTGGGAAAATATCTGTAATAAATGTAAAGTAATAAAAATGTAGGCAATCTTGCCTTTTAAGTGATAATTGCTAGTTATGCAGTGTTTTTTGCTTTTGGCTTCGTGTTAGATAAGCGACTTTGACCTGAAAATAAAGTCCTACTGAGTTTCAGTGAGCCTTCTCTCATGTTCAATGTGTCTTTCAATTCTCTTTCTGCACAATGCTGATGTTTCTGACCTTCCATCGATGTCCTGCTCTTGCCATCCCGTCCAGTGATCGTTCTGGATCATTGTAGGCTTGGTTCTTTACATGTGACCCATTGGCTTTATACAGTGGGTATCTGTATTGATTTCAGTGTTTACAGACCTCCAATGAATGACAAGTACAGATAAACATTTTGGTTACATTTTAAAATTTAGAGATACAGGTACAGCATGATAACAAACCCTTCTGGTCCAACAAGCCTGCAGCACCCAGTTACAGCAGTGTGGCCAATTAACCTACTAACTCCTACATGTTTAGAATGTGGGGGGAATACCTGAGGAAACCCACACAGTCAAAGGGAGAACATACAAACTCCTTACGGACAGCAGTGGAACTTAAACTGGGCCAGTGAAGTTGTAATAGTGTTACACTAACCATTATGCTGCCTTGCCAATCATTTCATTTTTTTGTTTCATTTTCATTAAAATATAAATATGTGATACTTCAATCTATTTTAACTGAAGATATTAAAAAATTTATTTGTCTATTTATGAGCAATGAAATGCATTTTTGACCCCTGTCAGTCAGGGAGTACTGTCCCAGGTGTCCTAGGTTCGGAGCCATAGTTTTGATGCCTGTGGCCTGGTCACCATTTTCAGCCAATTCCATTTTGGAGAAGATCTACAGATCGGAACACTTTGGGCCAAAGGAAGCAGTACATAATTCAGCCCATTAACTTAAAGGCTTGATGGCCATGGTGCTTGGATGTTTAAGATATGGATCTTGTATGATATTTTAATTTCAGCAAATTTAGTATGACGCTTTCAATTCAGTTAATCCTGTATAAAGTTATTCTTGGGCTTATTGTTGCTTAATGTGTGGACATGGATGTTGTGGGTCCACCGACATATCTCAACACTGAATATTTAAAAGTTAGGTTTGTTGCGGAGTCTAGACTGGAGACATTTAAAGCAGGATTTTGTTTGAAGACGACCTCTTTCTGTCCTTGACCACAACTGTGGCAATGTGAGAGCGAAACATATTGCTGTTACAAAGAAGTCATAAGACACCAGTAGATAGAGCATTCTGAACTCCAAGGAATAATTGTATGGCTGCTAAGAGAAATATTAGTGGTGCTGTCTCTGGAAGGTGGGCAGTGGATGTTTGGTAGCTATGTTTGTTGGGGAGGGGAGTGGGGTTCTGTGATGGTGGTGTGTGTCTTCTGGGGTCTGCAAAATGGTGGAGTATAAGTGAAAAGCCTTGCCTCATGTATTACAAATTGAGTGACACACAAGGCTTTGGGCTGTCATGCAGCAACACTTTAATGTGGTCAAACAATTTCTCGTCCAACATATTTTTCTTTACCTTTTTATAGACCTGTTGACAAGATAGAAGGTAGTCTTTTGTCATATGCATTGAATGCATGATATATTAGCATTGAACAGCTTCCTAAACTCTGTTTCATTGTCTTCAGTGGAACCTACTTTCGAATACTTCATGTGTTTAGGGCATGCAACAGGGGACTTCTAATTTTCATCTGATTTTACATTGAGAGGAATTTCAACAGCCTGTTCATTTTTAACACGCATTACAAGCAAACAATGAAATGGGTTAGAATTTTTTCCCATATTGATGTCCTAAATGTATGTTGTAATATTCCAGGTGCATTGAACTCCACTTTTATGCAATCAAACTTGAGTTCAATGCAAACACGAGAAAGTCTGCAGATGCTGGAAATTCAAGCAACACACACAAAATGCTGGTGGAACGCAACAGGCCAGGCAGCATTTTGTGTGTGTTGAGTTCAATGCACATGTTATGTCACAGAATTGCAATATCCCAAAAAGGTAAATTCCTGCCTTGAATTATTGTGTAAACTCTAATTTAATAAAGCACTTGAATTATATATTTCAAACAGTAAACTGCACAATGAGAGTACAAATAGCATACAGTAAGGAAGCTAACATGATTACATACTACTGTAAATTTTAAAACTAGGGCTTCAGTTAGTATCTATATATCCAAATAACATGTTTATCATGTGGTAATTTCATTTACTGTTTCAGTCAGTATTTTCCCCAAAATAAGATTAAAATGTACTTCATATTATGTTTGATCAAAAATATTGGCAACTTTGAGGGGTTTTTTGCCTTTTAAATTATTTTCATATGATTGGGCATAAAACTGTCCTTGTAGTACAGTGATCAGGCAGCATCAAATAAAGTAATTTCTTAAAGTGGGTATTGGATAAATCCCTTTTATATTTAGGAGTGACTATTTTAATAATGCAGTCAATGTTGGCACTACCTCATTATTCCTCTTTTGCACGATTACTTTCTTTTGTAGTTTGAGTAATTTTTTGGCTTTCAACTGTATTGCTGCTGCAAAACACATTTTATGTCATATATGATAGTGGTAATAAATCTGATTCTGCAGTCTCTTTACTCAGAATCTCTAGCCTAGTCCAACATTTATGAATAACCCAATTTTAGTACAGAATATAAATATCAAAAGCTAAAAGGAACCATTCGAGTTTTCTATCAATTTCTTTTTTGTTGAAATATAAAATCTTCAGAAATGCATATACTTGTTCTAATGGTTTAAAATAGCTTAATTTTAAAAATTCTTTTGAAGATCAACAATCAAGCACAAGAAGCAGCTTGCAGAGAAAGTTAATCCATTCTGGAGAGTGGCTGGTTGTGTAGTCTGAGTAATGTCAAATTTGATGCAAAACTAATATTAAAGATTCAGGAAACGTGATTGAGTTGGATGTAACTTTTGCTTGAAATTCCTCTGTCTTACGCATTGGGTTGGTTGCTTTTGCAAAATGGAGAATTGCAGATATTTCTATATATCAAATAATGCACAGTTATTTTCAATGATGTTTTTCTCTTCAAATGTAGATAGTGGTGCAAGATATTCCTACTGCTTATTGTTACTCATTTACTGATCCACACCTGATCACATTCGATGGCAGGTAACTTCATTCACTTTCATTAGTTTATTTGATTGTGAAGTTTATTTTTCAGTTTGTTTTCCCTCATCTGCCAGTACCTGAAGGCATGTGTTTGTGTTTGGCCTTATTAGAGAATGCATGGAGATTGCTGCAGTTTTATGTTGGTGCTGCTCATTAGGAAAGTACAGTATGGAGCATGATTTTATGTAAGGGATAATATCACCCAAAATTTAAGTGGAATTGCTTCAGATGGGTGATTAGGTTTAAAAAGTAAAAATTATGTAACAGGTATCATCTAGTTTGTCCCCTCCTACTTTTGACGGAGGTTGGAGGTGGGACAGGTGACATTAAAACACTATTTTAAAGAGTTCAATGGGGCTATAGTTTACCAGATAAACAGTAATCCTGTTTATAATCATGGTCACGGAAGCTGAAGGATAAACTTTGCTGCATCTTTTACAATGATATGTGTAAAACATGAAGGAACATGATTACTACAGGCCCTGGAAACTTGTTCCCATTTCGCAAGTGTTCATACTGCCCCCATGTACCATAACTCATTAATTGTTCTGTTATAAATAGAATACCCTGAACAGAACATGCTCCACTTAATTGGAAAATTGTCTGCCACTCTTCATATCCATATGGGACGCCCATTTTCTTACATGATTTTCCTGACCCAGATGCCCAGCCTCCAAAGTTTCTCTTGTGCTCCTCCAGCACTTCAGGATAATGTTGGGTCATAGGTTCTTTTGCCCATTTCTCATCTTACATGCTGTCTTTCATAAAATTAGGCTTTAAGCTTGTTTTCTCCCTAGAAAAACAGCTGAAAACTTAAGTGTGAAATACAAAGTTGCACCCCAGGACATAGTAAAGCAAGGCCTTCCCTGTTATTGCAAAGATGAGTTTCAATACTTTAGCCATCAAATCTTAGTTGTATTTAATGTTTAATTTACTTCTGCAAGTGTGGAGTTTACTCCAATTTATACTGACTTTTGTCTTCCTCTTTACAATTCTTCATTCTATATCTGAAAATTGTTCTGAATGGTGATGTAAATAATGTGAGACAGTTAGTATATAGCTTTTGAAAGTATTTGCCTCTACAATTAAAACAAATTTAAGAGACTGCTGCTTTTGGAGGTGCTATTTTTGGAACCCATCTAATCTATTATTCCCACATGAGAGATCACATGGCATTATTTCAGAAGGTGTAGAAGAATCACTTAATGTAAAAATCTCTTTTCTTCTACATTTGTTTTTTCCAAAATGTAAGGTATTATCAAATACTCTGAATTAATTGTTTAGCAAATATTATATTTTTTGGAAAATGAAATCTGAGTTAACAATGTCTACTATTAACCATCATATTTCATTATAGCATTGTATTATATTTTTTTACAGTTGACTAGATACTGCAGAAACAATATTACAGCAATTTGTCAGTAATATATTTCTCATTCACAAATTATGTAGTGGAATTGTAGTGTCTGTTACTCTGGTTGTCATTTCTGGTAACTGAAATCTGTTTTGTTCACTCCCTAGGCGTTATGATAATTATAAAACTGGAACTTTTGTTCTATATATGAGTACTGCTCGAGACTTTGAAGTTCATGTTCGTCAATGGGATTGCGGGAGTATTCATTATCCAGCCTCTTGTAACTGTGGATTTGTGGCTAAAGAAGGGGGAGACATCATCGCTCTCGATATGTGTGATGGACAAATACGTGAAACGAGGCCACATTTATCTGTAAAAAGTCAAAACATGAAGGGCAACAATATTAAGATAACTGAATCTTATCAAGGAAAGAAAGTGACAGTAAGTATGGTTTTCAGTTTTGTTTTATATTTGTATCATTTTCTGTTCAACTATTCAGTAACAATTTTATATTTTGTGGAGGTATTAAATCATGTAATACATAAGTTGATTTGCATAATTTCAAAGAATTAATTCTCTTAATTCAACTGGTAATTTAAGCTTCTGTAACTGTAAAGTATTGTACTAGTACCAATCTTATTAACGTGAATTTGGTTATGCTAATCGACACTAAGGGAGGTGTAAATTACTACATCAGAACAAAGGTATCTCATACCTTTCAATGACCTGATAACAGATCTATTTTGCAATAAATGCATTTTAGTAAGTAAATTCTCAGTAAATACATTCAACACAGAAACAGGCCCTTCAACCTATCATGCATGTGCTGACCTTCATGCACAGTCTGCTGTTGTACCCTGAATCAAAGGTGGCGATGAATCAGCATTTGGAGGGAGATTGAAAATCTGGCTGAGTGGTGCCACAATAACAAACTCCTACTCAATGTCAGCAAGACCAAGGAGCTGTTTATTGACTCTAAGAGAAGGAAACCAGAGATCCATGAGCCAGTTCACAGGAGGAGAGGGTTGGCAATATTAAATTCCTCAGTGTTATTATATTGGAAGACCTGTCCTGGGACCAGCACATAAGTGCAATTAGGAAGAAAACACAGCAGTACCTCCACTTCCTTAGGAGCTTGCAGAGACTCGGCATGACATCTAAAACTTCAACAAACTTCTATAGATGCCGACATCCCACCTCTCCCACATATTAATAGTTGTTCCCTGAAGCCCGCAAATTATATACAATGTCCCGCAGATCAATTTTTTTTGAGAGCAAGCAAGAGAGGGAGAGGGGGAGGGAGAGAGGGAGAGAGAGAAGAGTGTTCCAAAAAAAAAAGAAAATATAAGAAGTACGTCACCCCAGACTATACTAAAGTGTACCCCTGCCTAATAGGGGTCAAAAATAATGACAGTGTTGCTCGCTGCACTGTTTGCAACAGTCACTTTTCTATTGCCCATGGTGGGTTAAGACTGTAAAGGACATGTTGAGGTGTGTTTAACAGGTGTCATTCGTTCATTAGCATAGCTAATGTTATTTAAACTGCTGGCTGGCTGCTAAGGAGCTACTCTATTGCAGACATCCCACCTCTCCCGGAAGTTCAGGGAGCCTCCTGCAAACTGATGGTGCTACCTCCCTGAAATGAGTTTTTGCGGGGTGGGATGTCTGTAGATGTGCAGTGGTGAGTATATTAGCTGGCTGTATCATAGCCTGATATGGAGACACCAATGCCTTCGAAAGGAAAATCTAACAAAAAGTAATGTATATGGCCTAGTCCATCAGCACTCCCCAGATTGAACACACTTACACGAAACATTGTCACAGGAAATCAGCAATCCGATTACAAAAAGAAATAGAAAAGGCTTGTCAGAAGGGCAGTGTTATGATAATTGTAGGGAATTTTAACATGCGAGTGGTTTAGGAAAATCAGGTCGGCACTGGATCTCAAGAGAGAGAATTTGTAGAATGTCAGCGAGATGGCTTTTTACGACAACTTGTTGTTGAGCCCACTAGGGGATTGGCTGTACTGGCATTGTGTAATGAACCAGAGATGATTAGAGAGATTGAGGTGAAGGAACCCTAAGGAGGCAGTGATCATAACATGATTGTGTTCACTGTGAAATTTGACAATGGGAAGCCGAAATCTGATGAGTCAGTATTTCAGTGGAATAAAGGAAATTACAGTGGCATGAGAGAGGAACTGGCTAAAGTTGACTGGAAAGGGACTCCAGTGGGAAGGACAGTAGAGCAGCAATGGCTGGAGTTTATGTAAGAAGTGAGGAAGGTGCACGACAGATATATTCCAAAAAAGAAGACATTTTCTGATGGAAAAAGGATGCAGCCATGGCTGACGAGAAGTCAACGCCAAAGTTAAAGCAAAGGAGAGGGCATACAAGGAAGCAAAAACTAGTGGGAAGACAGAGGACTGGGAAGTTTTTAAAAGCTTCCAAAAGGAAACTAAGAAGGTTATTAAGAGGGAAAAGATGAACTATGAAAGGAAGCTAGCAAATAATATCAAAGAGGATACTAAAAGCTTTTTCAAGTATATAAAGAGTAAAAGGTAATAGTAGATATAGGACCAATAGAAAATGATGCTGGAGAAATTTTAATGAGAGATAAGGAGACGGCGGAGGAACTGAATGAGTATTTTGCATCTGTTTTCACTGAGGAAGACATCAGCAGTATATTGGACACTCAAGGGTGTCAGGGAAGAGAAGTGTGCACAATCACAATTAAGACAGAGAAAGTACTCAGGAAGCTGAATAGTCTAAGGGTCAATAAATCTCCTGGACCAGATGGAATGCACCCTCGTGTTCTGAAGGAAATAGCTGTGGAGATTGCGGAGGCATTAGCAATGATCTTTCAAAAGTCAATAGATTCTAGCATGGTTCCGGAGGACTGGAAGATTGCAAATGTCACTCCGCTATTTAAGAAGGGGGCAAGGAAGCAAAAAGGAAATTATAGATCTGTTAGCTTGACATCAGTGGTTGGGAAGTTGTTGGAGTTGATTGTCAAGGATGAGATTACGGAGTACCTGGTGGCATATGTCAAGATGGGCAGAACTCAGCATGGTTTCCTTAAAAGAAAATCCTGCCTGACAAACCTATTGCAATTTTTTGAGGAAATTACAAGTAGGCTTGACAAGGGAGATGCAGTGGATGTTGTGTATTTGGGTTTTCAGAAGGACTTTGACAAGGTGCCGCACATGAGGCTGCTAAACAAGATAAGAGCCCATGGAATTATGGGAAAGTTACATACGTGGATAGAGCATTGGCTGATTGGCAGGAAACAGAGAGTGGAAATAAAGGGATCCCATTCTGGTTGGCTGCCAGTTACCAGTGGTGTTCCACAGGGGTCCGTGTTGGGCCACTTCGTTTTACTTCGTACATCAATGATTTGGATTATGGAGTAGATGGCTTTGTGGCTAAGTTTGTTGATGATACAAAGATAGGTGGAGGGGCTGGTAGTGCTGAGGAAACAGAGAGTCTGCAGAGAGACTTGGATAGATTGAGAGAATGGGCAAAGAAGTGGCAAATGAAATACAATGTTGGAAAGTGTATGGTTATGCACTTCGGTAGAAGATATAAATGGGCAGACTATTATTTAAATGGGGAGAGAATTCAAAGTTCTGAGATGCAACGGGACTTGGGAGTCCTTATGCAGGATACCCTTAAGGTTAACCTCCAGGTTGAGTCGGTGGTGAAGAAAGCAAATGCAATGTTGGCATTCATTTCTAGAGGAATAGAGTATAGGAGCAGGGATGTGATGTTGAGGTTCTATAAGGCACTGGTAAGACTTCACTTGGAGTACTGTGGGCAGTTTTGGGCTCCTTATTTAAGAAAGGATGTGCTGACTTTGGAGAGGGTACAGAGAAGATTCACTAGAATGATTCTGGGAATGAAAGGTTTAACATATGAGGAACGTTTGTCCGCTCTTGGACTGTACTCCTTGGAGTTTAGAAGAATGAGGGGGGACCTCATAGAAACATTTCGAATGTTGAAAGGCATGGACAGAGTTGATGTGGCAAAGTTGTTTCCCATGGTGGGGGAGTCTAGTATGAGAGGGCATGAATAAAGGATTGAAGGGCCCCCATTCAGAACAGAGATGTGAAGAAATTTTTTTATCTAGAGGATGGTGAATCTGTGGAATTTGTTGCCACGGGCGGCAGTGGAGGCCAAGTCATTGGGTGTATTTAAGGCAGAGATTGATAGGTATCTGAGTAGCCAGGGCACCAAAGGTTATGGTGAGAAGGCGAGGGAGTGGGACTAAATGGGAGATTAGATCACCTCTTGATTGATTGGCGGAGCAGACTCAATGGGCTGAATGGCGGACTTCTGCTCCTTTGTCTTATGGTCTTATAGTCTTATTATTTTTATTATTATACCTTTTTGTATTTGGACAGTTTGTTGTCTTCAGTACTGTGGTTGAACACCCAAGTTGGGTAATCTTCCACTGATTCCGTTATGGTTATTATTCTATAGGTTTATTGAGTATGCCCACAAGAAAATGAATGTAAGGGTTGTATATGGTGACAATGTATGTACTTTGATATTAAAATTACTTTGAATTTTAATAATCCCATTTGCTCCATATTTTAAATCTATGCCTTCTTGTGTGAGACACAATTGGTGAAGGGAATATCTCTTCCCTGTCTATGACTCCCACAATTCTCTATTCCACGATCAGGTGTACCACCGCCTCCTCTGCTCCAAGGAAAATGTTCTACCCTATTCCATCTCTCCTTATAACTGAAATATTGTATCCCAGGCAACATGGCGGTAAATTTTATGAACTTATTTTGCCAATTTTCCATTGGACGGAGGAAGGTGCAAATAGTTTGTGTAAGCCTCCATCCCCAATACTACAATAAAAATCTGTGTTGATTATTATATAGAAACATAGAAACATAGAAAATAGGTGCAGGAGTAGGCCATTCGGCCCTTGGAGCCTGCACCTCCATTCAGTACGATCAAGGCTGATCATCCAACTCAGAACCCTGTACCTGCCTTCTCTCCATACCCCCTGATCCCTTTAGTCACAAGGGCCATATCTAATTCCCTCTTAAATATAGCCAATGAACTGGCCTCAACTGTTTCCTGTGGCAGAGAATTCCACAGATTCACCACTCTCTGTGTGAAGAAGTTTTTCCTCATCTCAGTCCTAAAAGGCTTCCCCTTTATCCTCAAACTGTGAGCCCTCGTTCTGGACTTCCCCAACATCATGAACAATCTTCCTGCATCTAGCCTGTCCAATCCCTTTAGAATTTTATACGTTTCAATCAGATCCCCCCTCAATCTTCTAAATTCCAGAGAGTATAAGCCTAGTCGATCCAGTCGTTCATCATATGAAAGTCCTGCCATCCCAGGAATCAATCTGGTGAACATTCTTTGTACTACCTCTATGGCAAGAATGTCTTTCCTCAGATTAGGGGACCAAAACTGCACACAGTACTCCAGGTGTGGTCTCACCAAGGCCTTGTACAACTGCAGTAGTACCTCCCTGCTCCTGTACTCGAATCCTCTTACTATACATCCCAGCATACCATTCGCCTTTTTCACCACCTGCTGTACCTGCGTGCCCACTTTCAACGACTGGTGTACAATGACACCCAGGTCTCGTTGCACCTCCCCTTTTCTTAATCGGCCACCATTCAGATAATAATCTGTTTTCCTGCTCTTGCCACCAAAGTGGATAACTTCACATTTATCCACATTCAATTGCATCTGCCATGAATTTGCCCACTCACCTAACCTATCCAAGTCACCCTGCATCCTCTTAGCATCCTCCTCACAGCTAACACTGCCACCCAGCTTCATTTCATCTGCTAACTTGGAGATGCTGCATTTAAATCTCTCGTCTAAGTCATTAATATATATGTTGTAAACAACTGGGGTCCCAGCACTGAGCCTTGCGGTACCCCACTAGTCACTGCTAGTGACTAGTGGGGTACCGCACTATAAACTTGATTAAAAAGATATTACTTGTACCAGTGCTAAATGTCAATTCTGAATTCCCACCCATCCACTGGTCAGTTGGAGTGGTTAGTAGATGACAGGAAACTGATCATAAACTAGAAGTGCCAGTACGTTGTGTATCTCCATTGGAACTTCTTTCTCACCAAATATAAGCTCAGATCAAATCTTATTTGATTTGTTATTCTTTGGGACAGGGCTAAGTTAAGGGAAGTTCCCTGTTGAAAGTAGTCCCTGCCCTGACGTTCCTCATACTGAATGTGCTGGACTCAAGATAAATGAGGTAGAAACCACTTGAGAATTTGACATAGGTCAACTCGTATACCTCCATTCAAAATGGTTCATCCATTGTCATCAATGAAGACCTTGACACCATTAGTATCTTTTACGAAGTTGAGTTGCTAGCTTGACACTCAACCTGGCACGGATGGAAAGTGTGCCCGGGAGCGGCTCGACTGGATTCGAACTTGGGAACCTTCGCTCCTGGAGTCCGGTGCTGATATCACTGCGCCATCAGCCGGCTATGATGGTGTCGAAACTAGTGCTTGATTTGGATTTAAGCGAGGGAGAGTTGCGCAGCATCAGCCTCACTCTCTCTTCCCAATTCCCATCTGGATCCAGTGGCAAGACAAGAGTGGAGTCGGCTGGAGATGGGACTTGGCACAGTGGATGACCAGGACATCTTAGGTGTCTTGTCATGCTCTACGCGTTCCACAATGCTTGCAGAGACCGCCTTCTTGACTGTTGGACCTTCCATTGGTCTTGTCCACTCAATCTGTCGGAGTCTGTCTTCATATGCTGGGACAGACAACTCCCTATCTCACCGAGGGTTTGAGACCCATCGGCTACCCTCACCTGGTTTAGCCGGCTTGTCGAAGCCGTTGCCTGGGGTGTGGCCGCTGTCGCATGCTAACAGCTACGGGGAGCCACAGGTGAGAGCTGAATGCCAGGTGGGGACCAAAGGTGGACTAACCGCTTTGAAAAGGATGCAACATGTTCCCCCACCAGAGGTGCTACCCCTCCCTGACACCCCATACACCCCAAAATAGGGACTTACTCATTACCATTGGTTAAATTAAATGTTTAATGGGGGGTGACTAGAGCATAGCGATTAGTGCGGGAGTTCAATTCCGGTGTCTTGTGTAAGAAAGTCTCCGATGTATGCATGGGTTTCCTTGGGGTGCTCCAGTTTCTTCTCATAGTCCAAAGACGCACCAGTTACTGGGCGGCACGGTTCAGTAGGCCAGATGGGCCTGCTCCTCGCGGTATCTCTAAATAAATAAATAAATAGGTACTCCATGTGGCAATGTGGCCAAAGAAAACCTAAATGCCTGGTATCACGTTTCCACCCCCACAAATAGGAACCAGTATTCACAGCATTCACAGTTAAGCATTCACAGTTAAGGATTAATTTAGATGTCCCGGTTTCAATCCAGATACCACAATTGGTTATAAATATTACCAAATTTATGACCAATTGTTAACAAATTTCACGACACATGCCGGTGATGATAAATCTGATTCTGATCCTAAGTAGTGGCCATTAACCTCAGTTTCATCGTACGTTTGTGGGAGAGCAATAGTAATGATCGGTGGTTCTCTCTCGGGGTCCGAGGAAGACTAAACATTGTGCCGTCATCTGTGGATACACATGTGGCTTCGGAGGCCGCAGGCTGAGACACACATGCGGTTGCAGGTTGGACATGGAATGGCGATTGAACAGGTGCATACACAGCTTTGCGGCGCCGGTCTCATGCTGCTGCAAGGCGCTGATTTCGGTCATCCTCAAAGTCAGATGCAGCTTTTCTGGTCAGGTTGCGCCATGCAGCCCTGTCAGCTGCGGACTCCTCAAGTTGTCGAGGCTGGAGGTCTGCCCATTTGATGTGCAATTTCTGATTGTCTTTGAACCTTTTTTTTGGGGTGGCTCTGATTGCGACTGCCATGCTCAAGCTCACCGTAGGGCAGTTGCCTGGGGATTCTTGTTTCACCCATGGGAATTACATGGCCAGTCCAGTGTAGCGGGACCTGGAGGATCCTTGCCTCAATGCTTGTGCTTTTGGCTCTGTCACGGAGTTCCTGGTTGGTGATTCGGTCCTGCCATCGAATCTTCATGATTGACTGCAGAGAGCGCACGTGAAACTGCTCCAGTTGTTTGATGTGCCTGTGGTACAGGGTCCAGGTTTCACGGCCGTACAGGAGAGAGCTGAGGACCACAGCCTTGTACACCTTGAGCTTGGTTGAAAGCTGATGTCTTTGTGCTCCAGAACTTTGACACAGAGTTTCCCGAGTGCCTGGCTGGCTTTCTGGTTCCTTGCTATGATCTCTTTGTCAATGGATCCATCACTGGAGATGGTGCTTCCTAGATACTTGAAACTCTCCACATTCTTCAGGACAGTGCCGTCGATGGTGATGCATGGCTGAGGAGGGTGACTGTTTGGTGTAGGTTATAGGAGAACCTCTGTCTTACCGAGGCTGATTGTCAGGCTGAACAGCTTTGAGGCTGCGGAGAACTTGTCGACAATCATCTGCGGGTGGTTCTCCTGGTGGGCCATGAGGGCACAGTCATCAGCAAACAGGGCTTCAGTGATGAGCCTCCACAACATTTTGGTCTTTGCAGCAAGGCGTCTCAGGTCAAACATCGATCCGTCTAGGCGATATCCTATGTAAATACCCAAGTCTAGGTCCTTAACAGCATGCTTCAGCATTTGGGTGAAGAAGAGGTTGAAGAGCACTGGTGCTAGAACGCACCCTTCCTTCATGCCATTTGAGATGTTGCAAGTCTCAGATGGGGAACCATCTGAGAACACTTCTCCTGTCACGCCATCGTGGAGCAGGCGGATGAGTGTAGTGAATTTCTGTGGGCAGCCAAGCTTTCTAAGGATGATCCACAGCGTGTTTCTGTTGACCATGTCAATTGTCAGATCAATGCAGACAGAGTATAATGTCATGTTCTGTTCCAGGCATTTCTCCTGTATCTGACTCACTGAGAAAATCATGTCGACAGTGCTGCGTTCGGGGCGAAAGCCACATTGTGACTCAGGAAGGTTCTCTTCTGACAGTGTTGGAATCAGTCTGTTGAGGTTGATGCAGGCGAGGATTTTTCCGGCAATGGAAAGTAGTGAGATGCCTCTGTAGTTCCCGCAGTCAGTCTGTGAACCTTTATTTTTGTAGAGGGCGATTATCGTTGCGTCTCTGAGGCCAGAGGTCATCTCTTCTTCTTCCCAAATGCTAGTCAGGGTGCTGTGGAAAGTCCCAAGTAATTCCTTGCTGAGTGCCTTGTACAGTTCAGCAGGGATTTCATCCTTGCTGGGTGCCTTGCGACTGCTCATCTGCGTGATAGCCTTCTTGACCTCATCTATCGAGGTAGGATCATTTAGCTCCTTGTGAATAGGGTGTTGGGGGATTTGGTTCAGAGCAGACTGGTCAACTGATGAAGGGTGGTTCAGAAGCTGGCTGAAATGCTCTTTCCATCTGTCTTAGTCCTTTAGCAGTGTGGTTCCATCAGTGGACAACAGTGGAGATGAGCCAGATCTTGAGGGGCTGAAGATCATCTTTCTTTCTTTATCTAACTTTCTATTGATTTAAAAGGAGCATAAATACAAACAAGAGGAGAATTATCTCAAATATATATATATCAATAACAATACAAACAGAAAGTGAAATAGACATTATCAAAGTCATACATAGTGTGAAGCTAGTATGCAGTATATAATAAAAAAGAAGACAACTAATTCTCCTCTTATCAATTCATGGAGGAAAAATAAACTATAAATTTTTAAATGAAGGCAAAAAACACTACACTATATGAGAGAAGGGGGAAAAAAGGACGGGGCAGTCCATTCTGAGGATACAACCAAAAAAAAGAAAGACTTTCTGATCAAATCTAAAACTCCAAAAAAAAATTGGAAGAGTAATAAACCAAATCAAATGCAAATATTGAATAAAAGGTCACCAGATTTGCTCAAGTTTAAAGGATGGATCAAATGTCTGACTTCTTATTTTCTCTAAACTTAAACAGGACATAATGGAGGAAAGCCAATAAAAGACAGTAGGTGGATTAGAATCCTTCCACTTCAGTAAAATGGCTCTCCTAGCCAATAAAGTTGAAAAGGCTATCATACATTGAACAGAAACAGGAATATTTCCTGGTTCCGATGGGATAATCCCAAATCCCTAAGTAAATTAGGTTGTAGGTCCAGATCCAAGACTTTTGATAACATTTTAAAAACATCTCTCCAAAGATTGTCTAGCTTTATGCAACACCAAAACATACGAGTTAAAGTGGCCACCTCAGTATTAAATCTGTCACAAATAGAATTGATGTTGGAAAAAATACGTGCTAGTTTATCCTTTGACATATGGGCCCGATGCACTACCTTGAACTGTATCAAGGAATGGTGGGCACAAATACATGAGTTATTAACCAAATGAAAAATTTTACTAAATTGATTATCTGAAAGTGACTCTTGAAATTCCAATTCCCAAGCATGTTTAATTTTATCATTGGATATCATTCGTAAATTCAATAACTGTCAACCCTTTTTGAAGTGGTTTAAGCTGAAAGACAGCATCTGTCATATTAGGTGGATAAGCAGAAGGGTAATTCGGCAGCAAACCATGTAAAAAAAATTCCTAATTTGTAAATATCTTAAAAAAAAGTTTACATTAGAAAAATCATATTTATCCACTACCTGAGAAAAAGACATTAAACAACCGAAGATCATCTTGATGGAGTTGAAGAGCAGCTTCGAGTTGTTGATGTCGGCGAAGCGTTGCACCTCTACATCTTTCCTATCCCAGCACAGGTCGTGCATCTTGCGAATTTCCTGTTGGGCATGGGCCTGAAGGGATTTGAACTGCTCTTGTTTGGGAATGGAGCTTGGGTCGCTTTGCCACTCCGTGAATGCTTTGTTCTTCCTGGCCAGGAGATCTTTGATGGCACTGTCATTCTCGTCAAACCAATATTGGTTGTTCCGGTCCTTGGGGCCGAGGACTGATTTTGCTGTCTCTGTTACCATCTCTTTAAACTGATTCCACTTCTGGGTTGGCCCACCAGTTAGTGGACTGTTGGCAGACAGCTTCTCATCGAGGGTGATCTGGAACTTGCGAAGATGCAGCGGTTTTTGGAGTCTGGCGGTGTTAAGAGTTGTTCTGATGAACTTAGAGCGCTCGGGATGGTGGGGAGCAATACGTACCTTCAATGTGGTGCAGACAAGACTGTGATCAGTCCAGCACTCCGCTGCTCGCATGGCTCTGGTGATGAGGACATCCTGGATGTCTCAGCGTCATACTATAACGTAGTTGGTCATGTGCCAATGTTTGGATTTTGGCTGCATCCATGTTGTCTTGTACTTGTTCGCCAGCCTGAACACTGTGTTTGTGATGAGGAGGTCGTATTCTGCACATTTGCTAAGGAGCAAGAGGCCATTGCTGTTCATATTGCCAATACCATGTTTGCCTAGAACCCCTTCCCAGCAACTGTGATTGCAGCCTACTCAGGCATTGAAGTCACTGAGCAGGATTAGTTTATCGTTGGCAGGGACTGAGCACAGAACAGAGCTAAGGTCAACGTAGAACTGTTCAATGGTCTCGTATTTGCTGGTCATGGTGGGGGCAGAAGCTCTGATGACTGTTGCGTGACTTTTATGGCTGAGGAGCAGACGTAGCCATATAAGCCTTTCGTTGATTCCCAGAGGCAGGTCGGAGAGTTGTTTCAGGAAGCTGGACTTGACTGCAAATCCAACTCCATGAATCCTCTCTTCATCTTGCGCTTTTCCTTTCCAAAACAAAATGTAGCCGCTGGTGGTTTCAGTCAGGGATCCTTCCTCCGCAAACCTGGTTTCACTTAGGGCTGCAATGTCGATGTTGTAGCGTGAAAGTTCTTTGGCAACAATGGCTGTTCCTCTTTGGGGTCTTGCTGAGTTCTCTCAGTCCACAAGTGTGCGGACATTCAATGATCCTAACAGAAGTTTCTTTCTTCTCCTTTGAGTGTAACCGCATTGGCTGATGAACTGCCAGCCGTGGCAAGCTGGCCAGTTATCTGTCTGTAGGTCAGGCAATGTTTAGGCCACCTTTTCTAGGCCCCTCCCTATCAAAGGGTGAGCAGTGCTGTCCTGAAAAGGGCTGCTCAGTCGCCATTGGTGCTGCCGGACTCCTCTGCTGCCCTGAGTACAGAGAAGAACAACCACTTTTCCAAAGGCCACCTACATGCGGGTTTGTGACTACAACTCCCAGTGGTCACCTCCGCCTGTTGCTTCGCCACTCACCCATCGCCGTAGGACATGTAGAAGACTGGTAGGAATTGAAAATTGGGAGATGAATGTTGCACAATGTAACCAGTGCATGAAAGATATTAAAGTGGAAAAGCCTTGCACAGAGACGATCCCACTCTCTTGGCCTCAGAAGTCAGGATACAGTGGCACGGAGAATCGTTACATCTGGCAACATCCTTGGCTGCATTGGATGGCCGCGTCTTCTCAAGCGTTCTGCTGTGCACTACGCACTCCACAATGCGCTGCTGCAACGCCTTCTCAGTCGTTGAACCCCCAGGGTTTCCTCCGCCTGATCCACCAAAGCAGTCTTCGCATGCTGGGATGAGAAAATTCCTATCTCTCCAAGGGTTTCGGACCCGTTGGCTACCCTCACCTGGTTTAGCCAGCCTGTCAAAGCCGTTGCCCGGGGTGTGGCCGCTGTAGCATGCAAACAGCTACGAGGAGCCACAAGTGAGAGTTGGGCGTTGGTGGGGAGCAATAGATGACGAGCCACTCCAAGGAGTGCGACAAGCCCGCCATCTAGAGGTACTACCCCTCCCATGCACCCCAGTGCACCTTCATGTAAAATAGGCCTACAATTTAACGTTGAATGAAATTCTGGAATGAGACGCCTGTATCAACTGTGTTCCAATGTTTCATCAGTGCATGTTTTTAAATTTAATCAATAACGCACAAGAATCATTGTTTGATGACAGAAAAATCCTAATGGAAATCTATGATCTGTGCTGATCAGTTCCCCACAATCTTCTAATATTATCATTGTTTTAGTAATTGGGATGAGAATATATCAGTTCTGTTTACTATATTGTTGAAAAACATATTTTAGATTAAGATATAATTGGAATTTGATAGAGATAAATAACCATGTCAGGTTAATTAACAAACATTGACTTTTTCTACAATTCTGTTTGTTCATGCAGATCACATTTTCCACTGGAACATTCATCCGGGCTGACGTAAGTGAATGGGGAATGAGTTTAACTCTCAGAGCACCAAGCATTGACTTCCAAAGTACCAAAGGTCTTTGTGGCACTTTTGATAGTGATATGAATAATGATTTTCAAAATTCAGATGAACCTTTTGTTCAAGAAGAGATTGAAAACCTGGATGTTTTTATTGAAAGTTGGAGGTATGCTTTACAAAATTTTTTGCTCTAAATGAGAGATAAGTCTTCATTGACATAATGGATTGATAATTTGGTACAACATATTGCTCAGTTACAAGGAAACCTAAATTTTAAATTCCATTAATTTTAATGGAATTATTTTACAATCAACTGACCAGATTCCCCTCACTGAAATGATGATTTCACTTACAGAACCTAATTGTTGCCCAAATCTATATTTTTGAAAAGGAATGTTGTAAATTTATGATTGTTTTTTACTGCCTTATGATTGTTTCATATCAATTGTATAATTTTTTAAACCTAATATAGTTAGATGCAAGTTTTGTTTTTTATGCTACAATATTATTCTTATATATTCATAATTAATATCCTTGAGGATGGAATTGATTTAAATACTTTAAGCACATTTTGAAATTTAATTATATTTTATTCAAAGCTTGTCTGTGTCAGATCTGTAAAACTGAACCATTTTTTTCTGGTTGTACCTTTACAGAATTATGCCTGGAAAGAGTCTATTCGACAAAACCCCAGCTTTGCCTATAAGTATCAAAAGAAGCCATTATTGTAGTTGTAGCACTGATTCAGTTTTGCTGCCGCGGTCTTCTAATAAACTTGATTCTGTTCCTGAATCAGGAACTCCATCAGGCTGTACAGGCAATGAAAATGTGAGACTTTCCAGTTTAATACCAGCGCTGGACGTTACAGCAGAGTACATCAATACTGCAAAGTTGATTAGAGGAATTAGCAGACGTGATGCACAAAACAAGGTTACTACTCCCACTTTAAGAGATGTCCATTATGCCAGATTAAGTAAACTTAATCAAACATTGCATTTTGCAAGGGTTTCCTACATTGAAAAAAAGAATACCATGCTACGAAAACGAGGAATATCAAGGGGACACAGGCAGAGGAACAAACAACGGGGTAACTATAACTATCAGGAAAAATACTATGATCATAGCAGATGGAAGCGCCAGGATTACTATGAAGACTTGCCCACTTCCCCTCTTCAAAGTCTTACTCAAACAGACTTGGAAGGATTCAGTTACTTTTTTCCTGAGGACCACACTTCTGATTTTCAGGAGGAGATCTTACCTTCTTGGCCCACACCTTCTGGGCTGACAGAATCAAAAGCATTTAATTTATGCCAACAGGTGGTTGCTAATTCCAGTATTGCCCAAGCCTGTGGGGAGGTGCTTGGCCAACGATTAATGGATGTTATAGACATTTGTTTCTTGGACCTTCAGCTTAAAGATGACTTCAACTGGGCAAATAGAGGCTTAAGTTTATTAGAAAATGAATGTGAAAGGAAACTCTTGGAAGCTGGGATCTATCATGGAACTGACAATGGGGATTTGTCCAAAGTTCCTCAGGACATTTTGTCAGCACTGAGGTGTCCCAATTTTTGCAGTGGCAATGGTGAATGTACTGAGTGGGGTTGTGCTTGTTTTTCAGGCTTCAGCACTTATGATTGCAGTGTTTTAGTAGGTAAGTACTGTGCCGCAAATAATAAAACTTTCAAATTTGGAGTACATTCTTAGTGCATATACATGGATTATTGCACCGTTTTCAGCACAAATTTTGAATTGTAGGAATTATTAGTAATCAAGTAGTGAGGCTATCTGGACTTGCAGGTTGGTAGATTAGTTTATTATTGTCACGTATGCAGAAGTACAGTGAAAAACCTATTTTGCATGTTGTCCATACAGATTATTTCATTACAACAGTGCAATGAGGTAGTACAAAGGGAACTACCAGAATGCAGACACGAGAAAATATGCAGATGCTGGAATTTCAAGCAACACACATAAAAATTGCTGGTGAATGCAGCAGGCCAGGCAGCATCTATAGGAAGAGGTACAGTCAACGTTTCGGGCCGAGACCCTTCGTCAGGGCAAAGTTCTCGGCCCGAATCGTCAACTGTACCTCTTTCTACAGATGCTGCCTGGCCTGCTGCGTTCACCAGCAATTTTTATGTGTTGTTATCAGAATGCAGAATAAGTTGTTACAGTTACGGTGCAGGTGGTCAATAAGGTGCAAAGCCTTAAAGAGGCAGGTTGGGATGTCAAGAGTTCATCTTGACAAACTAGGGACCATTCAATAGTTGCACAGCAGCTGTCCTAGAGCCTGGTGGTACCTACTTTTAGGTTTTTCTATTTTCCTTCTGATAGGAAAGGGACAAGAGAGAATATTTGGGGTGGGTGAGTTCTTTGATTATGTTGGTTGTTTTACTGAGGCAAACTGAGTCCATGCAGGAGAGGCTGGGGTCCATGATATGCAGAGCTGTGTCCACAACTCTCTACTGTTTCTTGCAGTCACGAGCAGAGCAGTTGCCTTACCAAGTCATGATTCATACAGATAGGATATTTTCTATGGTGCATCAATAAAAATTGGTCAGGGCCTAAAGGAACGTACCTAATTTCTTTAGCCTGCAAAGCAAGTTGAGGTACTGGTAAGCTTCCTTACTTGCAGCGTCAGCATGACTGGACCAGGAACCAGTTTTATCTCGCACTTTGTTCTTTGGGAAATGGGTGAGAAGGTATTCAAATGAAAGGAACCACGTGCCCAGGGCAAGTTCAATAATGTCCTGCTCATGTACGGCTCATAGGTCCCCACATGGCCTTTCCATTTCATGAATGATGGAATTGAATAATTTTGTATGTATGGATTTAATGGAATTTTTCCAGTTTATGTACAACTAAGTATGAGGATTTGCAAGATCAACATTCTACAAATGTATAATTTAATTTATGTTTTATAATATCAATATCAAAGATCAGCTTCCTGAAATCACAGCGTTGGAAAATTCCGGATTGTGTGATGTTCGACGGTATGATTGTACCACTGTGAGGGTTCTCGGCAAGGGTTTTACACAGTCTGCAAGTCTAACGTGTGAAATCATCAAGTTGCATGTAAGTTTTACAGACATTTGTAAAATATGTGGGGGATTTACAAAATATGAAACAATATTTGGGGTGCAATTAGGATGCTCCTTAGTGTAAAGTTGAAACTGAATACAAAGCTTTCAGTTCAATGTAATTTTTTAACAGTTCAATATTAACAATTCCTTGTTTTATTTAAGTTGAAATGGTTGATTGGTTCAGCAGGTGAGGAGAAGAGTTAAGATGGAAGCTAGGGTTAGGAGTGGAAGAGATGGAGGGAAATATTACCAGAAGTTAGAGAAATCAATGTTCATGCATCAGGATAGAGTCTATCCATATGGAATAGGCCTCCAACCTGCTGGCACAAACATTGATTTCTCTACCTATGTACCCTTACCTTCCCCCTTGCCTGGCTTTATCTATCACTTTCTAGCTTGTACTAGTTCTCCTCTCCCCACCCCCCATCACCTTATTCTGGCTTCTTCCCTCTTCCTTTCTAGTCCTGATGAAAGGTCTCAGCCCAAAACATCCACTGTTTATTCCCTTCTAAAGATGCTGCCTGACCTGCTGAATTCCTCCAGCATTTTACACACTACCACCCTCCTTTGAGTAAAGATGTTTCTGCTGAATTCCTTGCTGGAATTTGTGATTATTTATTCTACAGAACTCCCTGGACTTCACAGTACAGAATAATATCAATGAAAGGCAGAGTCTCATTGTTTTTGTAAACTCTAACTAACAATTTAATAACCTACTCAGCACCCAGACCTCACCTTTTATCTAGGATTTACCTCAGATATAAGATGTATGTGTATCCCTGCTTGGCCTTGACGCACAGAGCTGAGAACTTGCGTAAGTGCATATTTCTGCAATCATCAGTGACAAAGATAAATATGCTTGTCAGAAATTGACCACCTAGAGTGTCTCGGTGATCTGCTCCCTTACCAAATTACAAAAAGACAAATGCTTTGCCCTGAGCAATTCAGTTAATTATGGATGTGTTCACTGCAACAGGAACAAGAAGGCCCCACAAAATGATAGTTCCTCAAATCACACTATTTGAGCTTACTCATGTTTGTAAATGTTCACATATGAAGAATGTAACAGGAACAATTAACATCACTACTAGATGTATAGATACCTACCTTTTGTGTGCTTATAAAACTACAAGGAATGCATGCAAAAATCATTTTGAGTATTAGTGAGATCTATTAACTATCTCCCAATCTTCAGCAAAGTTGTCTTCTCCTTATAAAATTCTTGGAATCCCTTCATGTTAAATGGACATCAAAAGAAAACTGACATATTGAAAGATGACTAGTTTACACCATTACAATTAGCTTTATGTTAGCTAAATGAAGATAAATAAATCTTTCATTATGCATTCATTTTCAAGGATACTGAATTGACTTGAATAACAATTGTTTCAATTCAGTGACCTAAATCAAATTAATTACAGCAATTTGCTAGAGAAGCATGTTAAACTTTGACATCTACCTCAGTAGCAGACAAACTTAAAATTCCTACAATGAAAGCATGTGAATTAGATAATAAATCTTCTAAATGGCAGAAAGGAATATCCCGCATATTTACATTTACATTGGATTCCTCCTTGTTTTATTGTGTTTTCCAGCCTTGTTAGCCTTCACTAAACATGTGGTGTAATTTAGTCTGAGTCTCACCAGTTAGATCATATTGTCAGTTCGAGTGTAGGCAATTACATAACCTGGAGCAGCATGAGTTAGCATGTGTTAACCTACTCAAAGAGCAAGCAAGATAGAATGCACATAAACAATGTTTGTGATGATATTGAGCTCTACATAAATAAGAACCACAATGAACCAAGTTGAATTTTCCATTTTTTCTTTTTAGGAAAATTAATGTTATCTATTTTGATTTTCTTTATCAATCTGAGTACAGTACGTCAATGAAGAGTGGATTCCAGCTATGTCACAGCTGACAAAAGCTGTTTTCATGAGTAGTCAAACTGTGGACTGCATGATTCCAACTGAGATTGATCAACCTTTTGAAAATGTTGTCCTTATCCATGCCAAACCAATTGCAAGATGGCAAGTAAAGGTATGGTATGTAAAATATGTAACCTGTATTAAAAAGTGTGATGGAACTGGATTGTGATCATGTAGAAGTAGTTTGCAGCAATCACACTTTCATATGGATTGGTCTCTTGGATTATCATTGTCACATGTCCTAAAGAAAATGGAACGCAGAATATAGTGTTGCTTTAGAAAAAGTGTAGTGCATTTGGTCAAATAAAGTGCAAGGGCAATGATGAGGTAGACCGGAAGATCAAGAGTTCATCTTTTCGCACAACGGGTCAATGACAGTGGGATAGAAACTGTCTCTGAATCTAGTAGTATGTGTCTTCAAGCTTTTGTATCTTCTTCCCGATGGGGGAGGTGAGAAGAGAGAGTGACTGCGATGGGGGACTCTTCAATTATATTAGCTGCTTTTGTGAAACAGCAGCAAGTATAGAACAGGGAGGCTGGTTTGCATGATGGACTGAGCTGCATTCACAATACTCCGCAGCTCTTGAGGTCTTACTGCCATATCAAGCTGTGATTCACCTGTTTAGAATGATACATAGGTACATTTTGAGCCTGCTGCATTTCCTTAGCATTTTAAAAATACATTTTTACATCAGTTGCACTTTTTGAATTAATTTGTACTTCTCCCATGTCATTTATAACATTTGTAAATATTGCATATTCCATCACTTTAGTTTCACTATCTTTCATTTTTATCCAAGAAAATTTGAATCATCTGTCTTCATGATAACAAAACAGCTAGCGATGTGAACATTAAATAAAACATTTTTGTCAAGTTTTTCATTTATTTACTGTTACAGTTGCAATTGGTGCAATTGTAATATATTTATGATCTTGCTATTTTTTTTTGCTACCTAAACGGTTTTCTTCTGACTTAATATACTGCCAGTACCACAAAACCCTGGGTTATCAGAATTAAGATTAAGATTTATTCCTCTACAAAATACCTGTTATTAAATTTGATTCTACTGCATTGATTATTCATGTAGTGGTTGTCTATTGTGTCTGGTGATGACAAGAAACCTGTGCAGGACAGTTTTTAAAGTGGAAAAGCCGTTGTACTGCATCTGGTCCATTCTCTCATCCTCGGAAGTCTGAGTCCCATGGTATGAATAAGCATCACGACTGGTGTCTTCCTTGGTTGCAGTAGATGGCCATGACTTCTGTGCCTTGTCGTGCACTTTGCTCTCTGCAGAGTATTGCAGGGCCACCTTCCTGGCCATTGGATCTCACTGTAGATCTCATCTGCTTAGTCTACCAGATCTGACTTTGCATGCTAGGACAGGCATGTCCCTATCTCACTGGGGTATGAGGCCACCAGTTACCCTCACCTGGTTTAGCCCACCCGTTGAAGCAGTGTACCCGGATGTGGCCACTGTTTCATGCAAATAGCCGCTTGGAGCCACAGGTGAGTGCTGCGTGTGTCTGGTGGGGAGCAAAGTTGAGTGAGCTGCCTAGAAATGGACACGACAAACCCCTTCAAGAGAAGTGTACCCCTATCTGGTCACTCCATACACCCCATTTCTTATCAACACACACAGAATGCTGAAGGAACTCAGCAGACCAGGCAGCATCTATGGAAAAGAGTGAACAGTCGACATTTCAAGACTTTTCATTGGGGCTGGGAGAAAAAAATGAGGGCAGAGCAAAAAAGGTGGGGGGGGGGAATTCAAAGTGGTAGGAGATAAATGAAACTGGGAGAGGGGAAGGAGTGAAGTTGATTGGTGATAGAGATAAAGTGCTGGAAAAGGAGAAATCCTTGTAAGAGAAGGTAGAAGACCATGGAAGAAAGAGGAAGGGGGAGGAGCACGAGAGGGAAATGGTGAGCAGGTAAGGAGATGAGGTGAAAGAGGGAAACAGGAATGGGGGAATGGTGAAGGAGTGCTCCTCCAATCTGAGTGTGGCCTCATCGCAACAGTAAGGGAGAACATGGACTGATAAACCTGCAGTTGCTGGAAATTCAAGCAAAACATACAAAATGCTGGAGCAACTCAGCAGGCTAGGCAGCACCTATGAAAAGAAGTACAGCTGAGGTTTTGGGCCCAGACCCTTCAGCAGGACTGACATGTCATTGGAGGAGCAATACTTTATATTCCGTCTGGGTGGCTATCAACCTGATAGCAGGAACATTGATTTCTCAAACTTCCGGTAACTCCTCCCTCCCCCCCACCTTCACCATTCTCCCTTTCCCATTTCACCAATCATCTTCCTAGCTCTTTACTTCACTCTTCCTCCCCTTCTGTTTTCACCTAACTCCTACCACCTTGTACTTCTTCCTCCTCTCCCCCCCACCCCCCATACCTTCTTGCTCTGACTTCTCATCTTTTTCTCCTGACCTGATGGAGGTCTCAGCACAAAACATTGATTGTTTAGTCTTTTCCATTCATACTGACAGCGGTCTACATCCCCCCCACCCCCCCCCCCCCAGGTGGATGTGAAGTATGCTCTGAACATACTGTAAGCCAACATCAGTGAACTTGAGACCAGGTATCCAGAAGCTTTGCTCATTACAGCCGGGGACTTTAACCAGGCCAACCTCAGAAAGGCGCTGCCAAAGTTATGCCAACATGTCTCCTGCCCCACTGGAGGCCCAAATATACTTGACCACTGCCACACAGCAGTCAAGAATGCCTACCTTTCCGTCCCATGACCTCACTTCGGAAAATCGGACTATCAGACCATACTCCTCCTCCCGGTTTACAAACAGAAACTTAAGCGGGAGGTCACGGGGTCAAAAGTAGTGTCGCGTTGGACGGAGGAAATGGATGAGGTCCTCCGTGACTACTTTGAATCGGTGGACTGGTTAGTATTCAAGGACTCGGCAGCTAACCTCAATGAGTATGCCTCAGCTGTCACGGACTTTAATTGGTAATGCACGGAGGACTGTGTGTCTCACAAGATGATCCGGGTATTCCCTAACAGGAAACCTTGGATGAATTATGAGGCCACGTCCCTTTTGAAGGCTAGAGCTGCGGCTTTTAGGTCCGGGGATAGCAGTCGCTAGACGGAATCCAGGCGTGAACTCTGGAAAGCCATTAAGGGCGCAATGCCGAGCCAAGTTGGAAGTTCAGGCTAACCAGAAGGATGCCAGTAGACTATGGCAGGGTCTAAATGAGATCACTGGGCGCAAAGAAAAGGCTGGGAATATCAATAACTGTGGCGCTTCTCTTCCTAATGAACTTAACGTATTCTACGCAAGATTCGAGCAGGAGAGGAGCGTCCCGCTCCCTCCGGATGATCCGGACCTGGTGGCATTGAGATTCATCGTCACTGAGGAGGACGTTAGAAGGGCCTTCCTGAAGATAAATCCAAGGAAGACGACGGACTCAGATGGCGTCCCAGGATTGGTTCTCTGGGCCTGTGCAAGTGAGCTAGCTGGAGTGTTTGCTGACATCTTTAACTGCTCCTTGCTTCAGTCTAAGATCCCCTCGTGTTTTAATAAGGCATCGATAATCCCAGTGCCGAAGAAGAGTAAGGTGGCATGCCTGAATGACTATCGACCTGTGGCTCTGACATCAATTGCTATGAAGTGCTTCGAGCGATTGGTTATGGCACACATCAACCACAGCCTACCGGTCAACCTCGACGCTTTGCAATTCGCCTACCGGAGCAACAGGTCAATGGCAGATGCCGTCTCTCTGGCCCTACATTCCTCCTTAGAACACCTGGAGAGTAAAGGTGCACATGTAAGGCTCCTTTTCATTGACTACAGCTCTACCTTTAATACCATCATTCCAAATAAACTGATTCCTAAGCTCCGGAACCTGGGCCTTAGCACTCAGATCAGCCTTCGGATCTTCAACTTCCTCACAGATAGGACCCAGGCTGTAAAAATAGGGGACAAGCTCTCCTGTACAATCACTCTGAGCACTGGTACCCCAGAAGGCTGTGTACTCAGCCCCCTGCTGTACTCACTGTACACCCATGATTGTGTAGCCAAGTTTCCATCAAACTCAATATGTAAGTTTGCTGATGACACAACAATTGTCGGCCGTATCTTGGGTAATGATGTGTTTGAGTACAGAGATGAAATTAGGAACCTGGTGGCATAGTGCGAAGACAATGACCTATCCCTCAACGTCAGCAAGACGAAGGAATTGGTTGTTGACTTCAGAAGGAGTAGTGGACCGCATGACTCAATTTTCATCGGTAGTGCGCAAGTGGAACAAGGTAAAAGCTTTAAGTTCCTTGGGATCAATATCACAAATGACCTGACTTAGTCCAACCAAGCAGAGTCCACTGCCAAGAAGGCCCACCAGTGCCTTTACTTCCTGAGAAAACTAAAGAAATTTGGCCTGTCCCCTAAGACCCTCACTAATTTTTATAGGTGCACCGTAGAAAGCATTCTTATAGGGTGCATCACAACCTGGTATGGAAGTTGTCCTGTCCAAGACTGGAAGAAGCTGCAGAAGATCGTGAACACAGCACAGCGCATCACACAAACCAATCTTCCGTCCTTGGACTCACTTTACACCGCACGCTGTCGGAGCAGTGCTGCCAGGATAATCAAGGACACGACACACCCAGCCAACACACATTTCGTCCTTCTTCCCACTGGGAGAAGGCTCAAGAGCTTGAAGACTCATACAGTCAGATTTGGGAACAGCTTCTTTCCAGCTGTGATAAGACTGCTGAATGGATCCTGACCCGGATCTGGGCCGTACCCTCCAACTATCCGGACCTGCCTCTCGATTTTTTTTGCACTACCTTACCTTCCGTTTTTCTATTTTCTATTTATGATTTATAATTTAAATTTTTAATATTTACTATCGATTTGTAATCCAGGGAGCGAGAAGCGCAGAATCAAATATCGCTGTGATGATTGTACGTTCTCCTATCAATTGTTTGGCGACAATGAAGTATAAAGTATGATGCCTGACCTGCTGAGTTCCTCCAGCATTTTGTGTGTTGCTTGGATTTCCAGCATCTCCAGATTTTCTTGTGTTTGTGCTCCCATTTCTTATAGTAAATATTCACAACTAAATATTAACAATATCAAATGCATTAAAAGATAAACATGACTATTTTGCTTGCTGAAGAAATATTGGATAAAACTGCATGACCGAGAAAATCATTGAAAAAGGATTATAAATTTAATTTTATATTTTGCTTGGGTCGTGCCTTCTATACAGATCAGGTAAATGGGTTATTTTGAAACAGTTGAGTTATCAAAAACAAAGCAGTCCAATGCATTGTTATCTTATAACTTGCATTCAAAAGATTAGGCTACCTTGCCTCTATTTACTGTTGTAAAATTCAATTCCCATTTACAAAGACTCTGTGCACATTGAGATATGCTGCCAGTGCTGTTGAATAGGCCTCCCCAAACAGATAGTCTGATCAAGGTACCGAATGTATTGGAAGTACTTTTTTATATTTATATGAGAGTTACACATGTATTATTTTGTAAAATACAGTTGTTCTTGCATTTAAAATCGCATGTTAGACTTGACAAATTATAATGCAAACAACATGGAATCTGCTGCGGTTCTTTTTAAAGGGGTCATCCACTTCAGATCAGTTAATAACTGCATAATTTTTCAAGATGTGGATGACATTTTACTGCTGCCAAACTGTTTTCTTCCATCTTAAAAAATAGTTGATTACTGTCAATGGATGGTTTAGTAACTTCATGTTTCTGTGCTTTACAACTACATGTCCTTCAGTCCAACTCATTCATGCTGACTTGGGTGCCTACTTGAGCTAGATCCATTTGCCTGTTTTTGCATATTTCGCTCTATAAACCTTTCCTATCTACAAATCTGTTCAAATAGGTTTTAAATGTTGTAATTGTACCCATCTCAAATACTTTCTTTGGCAGCTTGTTCCATATACCCAACACTTCCTGTGTGCCAAATTTTCTCTCAGATCTTGTTTTAAGTCATTCCCCTCTCATCTTAAGCCCATGTCCTTTAGTTTTAGACTCCCCTACCCTGGGGAAAAAAGCCACACTTTATCCATGCCTCTCGTGATTTTGTATACCTCTATATGACCACCCCCCAGCCTCTTTTGTTCCAGAAAAAGAACAGTTCTAGTTTATCCAGTCTTGCTTTATAACTCATGCCCTCCAATCCCAGTGACATCCTTGTAAATTCTTTTCTACATCATCCCTAGCTTAGATGAAGTTTGTGGCTGAAGGCTGAGTGGCAACAAATAAGGCCAGAAAGCAAAAGGAACAGGAAAGATATTCATCACAATTCAGTTTCACTGAGAAACAATTCACGACGACTAAAGCTGTCATTCACCTAGGTTTGCCATCGTAATCATGATAGTGGTCTTAAACAGATGTATAATAAATCCTTAACATCTCTTGTAACTGACTGCTTTCTGAGTAAAATGCAAATTAGCCCAACTTGATTGTAATGATGCATAATACATCATAAGGAGCTGTACGAAATTTCCTGACACTGCTCCTGTTTCTCGATGTAGTGGGAATTGAAAAGAGTCATGATTATTCACACCTCTGCAGGATGTAAGCCTTGATGGCCTGACTATAGAGAGCAGTTTGGGCCAAGGTAGTCCAGGCCAGCTGGTTTTCTGGTACTGGCAAACTAACTGGCTGGATAACAGGCAAACAATTAAACTGAAAGAGGAATAGTTTCCTTTTCAGTGGAGCCCGGGAAATTCTCTGTAAGTGTAACTTATTGCTCCTGTGGGATTGCATGAGATCAGAACCTAGAAGAAACTTAGTGTTTGGAAGCCACTTACAAAGTAAATCAGACAGAAACCTGTTTCAGTGGTGGGCTTGTGAAATGTTTGCTGGAATATTATATAAGGTAGACTTTGAGCATTATGAAGGTACTCTTGAAGCACACACAAGATTGCACTCACTGTACATGAGTCCTTCCAAGTCTGTCAGAGTCAGATGTTCCCTGTGCATTTATATCCTCTACATTGATGAGACTTAACGTTGATTAGGGTCAACTTCTTGAGCACCTTCGTTCCATCCAGTACAAAATACAGATTTCCTGGTGGCTACCTGTTTCAATTTGACTTCCCATTCCCATTCCAACAAGTTGGTCCATGGCCTCTTCTACTGTCACAATGAGGCCAATCTGAGGTTGAAGGAGTAGCACCTCATATTTCATCTGGATAGCTTCCAACCTAATGGCATAACCATCAATTTTTCTAATGTCTGGTAACTTCTCCCCCTCCCCTTCTCTCTTTTTCCATTTCCCCATTCTGGCTCTCCTCTTGACGCTTCTCCTCATCTGCCCATCACCTCCCTCTGGTGTCCCTCCTTCCCTTTCTCCCATGGGCCACTGTTCTCGCCTATTGGATTCCATCATGCCTTTAGCTTTTCCACCTATCACCTCCCAACTCTTGTGTCCCCCCTCCCCCTATCACCTACCTTCTCCCCTCACCTATTACCTACCAGTTTGTACTCCTTCCCCTTCCCTAACCACATTATTCTGGTTTCTTTCCCCTTCCTTTCCAGCCTTGATGTAGGGTCTCAGCTGGAAAATTCAACTGGTTATTGCTCTGCAGAAGCACAGCATGGCTAGCTGAGTTCCTCCAGCATTTTTTGTGTGATGCCTGCATTGTGATAAGGTACTGTTTGAAATGGTGTAGTAGTGAAAAGGTAGATTCTAAGTCAGAAAATTACACCAAATTCTAATAAAATAACAAAGAGGAAGTACAAAATTAATGAGAAAGGAACAATTAGAGTTCAAAGAAAAGCTAGAAATATAAATACAAATCATAAGAGATATTTTCAAAGAAAACAAAGTTTTGACAAAGTGAGCATTAATCTCAGGAAATGATTCTGGATTATTAATAATGGAAAACAAAGAGATAGCAGGTGAGTTAAACAGGTATTTGTGTCACTAGTTAATAGAGGTTGTAAGTAAAATCCCAATCAATTATGAGGGAAGTGGAGCTGAGCAAGTCATTGGAAGAATGGCTGACAAGCTCTTTTTGTCTTTATGGATTTTATCCTGCGAATGAGAGAAAGTTGCTATTATATTTGATGAAATAGTTTTAATTTTCCAAAATGCCCTGTTTTCATAGAAAATTCCGATGTGTGCCAGCTCCCATTGATAGGTCAGAGGTGATAACTTGTCCTGGGCTCAGCACATAGGTGCAATCACCACAGAAGTATATATACCTCTGCTTTCTTAGGAGATTTGACATGACATCAGCCAGCATCTTCAGTTTCTTAAGCTTGTCATTGAACAGTCTCTAACAAACTTCTACAGTTGTACTGTTGACTCTATGCAGACTGCTTGCATCATGGTCTGAAGTGGTAATTCCAATGCACAGGAATGCATGAAACTGCAGAGAGTAGAGGAGGTATCCTCATTCATCAAGATCACTGCCCTTTCTTCATTTGACTAAAGCAGGTGCTGCTTAAAGAAGATTCTATCTGACATCAAGATTCCTCACCATCTTGATTCTTTCCTCACTACTACCATTAGGGAGGAAGCACAGAATCTTGAAGACTCATAGTACCAAGTTCTTGATCTGAGCTGTACAGCCTTTATCGTACCTCAGCAATGGAACACAACGATCCATCCTTGAACCACCGTGCACTTGACTCGGACTGTTTCATTACTTTTGAACCAATGTCTTGTTTTTGCACACTTTAGTTTACTCTCTTTACTTGTATAATTTATGATGTGTGTGGTGTTTGTACCTACATTCCTGTGACGTTGCTATTGAGCAAGTTTTTCATTTTATCCATACCTCGCCGTCCTTTTGCATATGACAATAAACTCTACTTGAAATCGCAAATGTAACTTTGTAGTTTAAGAATGCAGCGCAGATTTATCGAACATTTATAAGACACTTAGCTTAATATATTATGGAGTAAGTGTTTATTAACTTATTTCATCAGTATGTTAGAAGAATTCAAGGTAAATGATAGGGTCTTTTAAGAGACTCCTGGATGGATACATGGAGCTTAGAAAAATAGAGGGCTATGAGTAAGCCTAGGTAGTTCTAAGGTAAGGACATGTTTGGCACAGTTTTGTGGGCCGAAGGGCCAGTATTGTGCTGTGGGTTTTCTATGTCTCTATGTAATCAGACACAGTAAACCTGCATCATTGAAACAGAAATTACATTTGATTATGTAAATTCTTTGAAGTTGTTGGTGTGCTGAGGATCAAGGAGCGACTCTAGGTGTACCATATATTTAATATTTCCACAGACATTTAATGTAAGAACATTGTTTGGTATACGTGTATATGTTTGAAAAACAATAAACTTGATTTGATAGGCGCTGTGACAAAAGTTATTGACTGAAGTGAATGCTCATGGTATTGGGAACAATCTTTGGATGTGGATAGAAGACTATTTGGTTAATAAAAGGCGGAAGCTGGCCTTTCACTGGTTAGTAAGATGTACCAAGTTGTGTGTGGAGTCTCATTTTTTTTTCCCCCTCTTACAGATTTCAAATGATGGGTACACATACAGCAATTCACAGTTTTTAACATTATTTGATGGAGTTTGTCAAACTTGTGAGTCAAACATGGATGGACTCTGTGGTTTAAAGGTAAGACAAGATTTTGAGTTACTGAATGACCCAAGATGTGATTCTGAAACAGTGGCAAGAGTTTAGATAAATTACCTTTGGTCAATAAATATCTTATACTTTTAATGATAGAGAAGGTTGCCACTTGCCCCATTGGGTCTATATTGGATTCCAGGGAAGCAATCCCATTGGTCTCATTCACTGACTTTATTTCTTTGTGCCTCTCCAAATAATTCTCTCTCACATGCACATTGCCTCCAATTGTGTTTAATTTTTGCCACTAATCCACAAAAAGAGGCAAGTTAAAGTAGCTATTTCAAACAGAACATCTTTGGGACTTGGGAGGAAACTTAAGTGATGGTGGAAGAAAGAGGAAAATGAGAAAACAAACTCATTTTAAGTTGTGGCGATATGGGAAAAGGATGGATTGCACACAGGCAGTCTCTGGTAACGTGAGCTCAAGGTAGCCAAGAAGATTCCAATGTTTATATAGGTGTCTAGTTAGTACATTATTAAGGGCACTTAGGAAGAGAGGAAACAAATAAAGGCATGCTACGTTTATAATAAACAGGCCAGAGCTGTTGCAGAAGCCAGAAAATAGAAGGAGCACCCGCAAGCTCAATGTAAGCAAAATACACCAGGTCTCAAATTACATACCCATCTGTTTCATAACGGACTTCCTTCCCAGCTGTGGCTGACACTGTAGGTTCCATCAGCTAGTTCAGAATAGAGAACTCATTCCTGAAGAGCTGGAACTACAGTGCTACAACCAGGATAGAAATCTGCTGAAAAGAGAAAAATAAAAGTGCTGCAAGAGAGATCGGCGTAGTTCTGGGAATTGGCAATCTGCTTGTTAAATTCTGAAAAATCTGCAACAAAATGCTGAGCTGTTTAAATCCTACTCTTCAGAACATTTTATTTTGCATAAGATACTTGCACGAACACTTTAATAGTCATCTCTTTCCTGTGGTGTAGAGATCCGAGCAAAATAATGATCCAGCAGAGAATAATTAAATGGATGCTAGCATGCATTCTCTTCGGAAGCATTGTACAGAAAAACAGGCCACAGTTTAAGCAAATATCCCCATAGCTCTTTTGTAATTATCTTTCAAATTCAACAATATTGGATGAAATGTTCAGTACAATCATAAAAATTTGATTGCAGTACAAGATAATGTCCTTATCTCTGAAATTCACCACATTGACAACAAAGTTAAAACCAAAATCATAAATAAGTAATAGACCAATTGCTAATTATAAAACCATAAGATATAGGAACAGAAGTAGGCCATTCACCCCATCGAGTCTGCTCTGCCATTCAATCATGGGCTGATCCAATTCTTCCAGACATCCCCACAACACTGCCTTCACCCCATACCCTTTGATGCCTTGGCTAATCAAGAACCTCTCTATCTCTGCCTTAAATAGCCCCCATGACTTGGCCTCCACAGCTACTAGTGACAACGAATTCCACAGATTTACCACCCTGTAACTAAAGTAATTTCTCCGCATCTCAGTTTAAATGGACGTCCTTCAATCCTGAAGTCGTGCCTTCTTGTCCTAGAATCCCCTACCATCGGAAATAACTTTTCCATATCTAATCTGTTCAGGCCTTTTAAAATTCAGAATGTTTCTATGAGATCCTCCCCCCTCATTCTCTTGAGCTCTAAGGAATACAGCCCAAGAGCTGCCAGACATTCCTCATATGGTAACCCTTTCATTCCTGGAATCATTCTTGTGAATCTTCTCTGAACCCGCTCCAACGTTAGTTTACCCTTTCTAAAATTAGGAGCTCAAAACTGCACACAATACTCCAAGTGTGGTCTCATGAGTGCCTTATAGAGCCTCAACATCACATCCCTGCTCTTATATTCTGTACCTCTAGAAATGAATGCCAACATTGCATTCGCCTTTTTCACAACCGACTCAATCTGGAGTTTAAACTTTAGGGTATCTTGCACAAGGACTCCCAAGTCCCTTTGCATCTCTGCATTTTGAATTCTCTCCCCATCTAAATAATAGTCTGCCCATTTATTTCTTCCATCAAAGTGCGTGACCATACACTTTCCAACATTGTATTTCATTTGCCGCTTCTTTGCCCATTCCGCTAAATGATCTAAGTCTCTCTGCAGGCTCTCTGTTTCCTCAACACTACCCGCTCCTCCATCTATCTTTGATCATATGCAAATTTAGCCACAAATCTATAGTTTCCTTTCTGCTGCCTCCCACGCATTTTAAATAGCAGAGCAACATTTGCAATTTTCCAGTCATCTGGTACAATGCCACGATCTATCGATTCTTGAAAGATCATAGTTAATGCCTCTGTTAATAATCATTAATGCCTCTGATCATCGTTAATCATGACATTGCCTTTCTGACACGCCTTTTCTATCTCCTGCTGTAATTTGTAATCCACGTCCTGGCTGCTGTTTGGAGGCCTATATGCAACTAACATTAGGGACCTTTTACCTTTACCATTTCTTAACTCAACCCGTAGAGACTCTACACCTTCCAATCCTATGTCATCTCTTTCTAATGATTTAATATTATTTCTTATACACAAAGCCACACCATCCCCTCTGCCTACTAACCTCTCTTTCCGATACTCCTTAAGAAGGGAGGGAGACAAAAGATTGGTCTCTTTCCAAGTTAATCTAAATCATTTCTAACCTTGGACAACTTTCTTCACTGTCTACTTTATCATTAACTAGTGTTGGGCACGTGGCCAAGTGGTTAAGGCATTCATCTAGTCAGCAGTTTGAGCCCTAGCTGAGGCAACGTGTTGTGTCCTTGAGCAAGGTACTTAATCACACATTGCTGTATGTCTGTGTGAGGAGAGGTGCGCCACACAGTCTTTCGTTCCGCGCATTGTAAGGCATAAAAATGCCCGACGCTGGCCTCTTGGGCCTGAGTCAATGATGCTCCCCCTCCCTGTCACCTGCTAACTTACTAACCACACCACTTACACTCATCCAGCTCATTAATGTACTGTATATGACATACAGCATGTGTCTCTGCACCGATCCCTGCAGCATTATAGCTTTCCAATATGAAAATCAACCTTCCAGTTCAGCTTCTGTCTCCTATCAACAAGCTAATTTTGTATCCAATTGGCAAGCTTATCCTGGATCATGTGTTCTAACCTGTTGGACCAGTCACCATGCAGTAACTTGTCAACAGCTTTTGTGTCTATGTAGACATCCTGCATCAATCCTTTTGTTCAGCTTTTCAAAAAAAAACTCAATCATGAGGCAAGATTTTCCACGCACTTAGCTGGGCTAATTAATAATAATCAGTCCTTGCCTTTCCAACTATGAATGAAACCTGTCCTTCAGAATCCTTTTACAACCACTGATATAAGGATTTGAGGGTACAAGAGACATTGCCATGCAGATATGTGGCTTGTCACTGCTGCCTTTCTCAAATAAAGGCACAACGTTAGGTATCCTTCAGTCTTCCGGTACCTAATTCAAAAAATCTCTCATATCATCCTGGGGATTTTATCCACCTTTATGCTTTTCAAGATCTTGAGCACCACCTTCTTCCATAAGGATTATCAAAGAGGAAGGGTAACAATTACTGATTTAATATACAGGTTGTTATTCTTAATAAAAGATTGGTAATTAAATTTAATTGGTGCTGTAGCAAAATTAAGAACAGCTCATAAAAATCTTCTGCCATTTCAATTGTTTTTACTCCATGGTGTTTATTAAACTAAAGTCTGAGTAGCATTGCTGGCCCAGCAGCCTACTAATTGCTAACTACTATTTTTATCAGGGTATAATGAAATAAGTTTATCAACTAGAGTGCATGGAAAACAGATTTATACGAAACTCATCAAATCTATTTTGGTCCAAGGCCATTAATAGTCACTCTAATGGATCACGATGTCTAGCACATCCTAAAGTACAATATATTAAAGACATTTCCCCATTAGGAGACAAAAGTAATTTTCATGTTGGCAATGTGAATTTGCTTTTCTATATTTACTAACACTTTTTACTTTTGTAAGCTGAAATCTTGAAGATTGAATGTAGTATTGTAATTAAACCTTGGGTACACCAGTTTGAATTATCTTCCCAAATAGAATTCATTAACAATTCCAGTGAATTGAGAGATTTGTTCAGAATATGTGTGTTTCATATAGTTTAGAAAAATTAAAAGTGTGGGTCAGGGAGAATGTTGCTTTTGGTTAAATTTGGTTAAATATCGCCTTTCATTGCACAAGATAACTCTGATATTGAATTCCAGAACTTGCACCCTACCCCCAATGTGCAAATATTCTGCTGATTTGAAAATCTTGGAAGTAGCAAAGGACAGACAAGGGATTGCAGCATAATGTCCCACTCCAGCTGACTAAGTTAACTTTAGGAACTAGTATACTTACATGAGACAAAGCACTTCAGTAAATTTAGCATGAATTTATCATTTGGTCCCATTTTCTTAATGTTCTGTGACTGAAGATTGTTGATTCATTTATAAATTTCTCATGATAAGCTTGATTTATATATTTTGCCTAATCTTCTGGGACTTTACTGTCTAAATATCTCATAAAGAGGGAATCGGTAATGACTTAACAGACTTCGGATCCCTGCATTAGCAGAAGTGAGCTAGTCGTCCAAATGTGATTAGAGTGAGTTGCCCATATACAAAAATTAATAGACCAATGACAGAAGAAATCTTTCAGTTTGAATGCATGACTTCCTAGAAGCCTGTATAGAAGTAGCTTGCCAGCATTGTTAGCATCTATATGTGTGGGGATAATGGCGGAAAATGTGATGTTTTTATATAACCATATAACAATTACAACACAGAAACAGGCCAACTCGGCCCTTCTAGTCCGTGCCAAATGCTTAATCTCACCTAGTCCCACCGACCTGCACTCAGCCCATAACCCTCCATTCCTTTCCTCTCCATATACCCATCCAACTTTCCTTTAAATGACAATATCGAACCTGCCTCTACCACTCTAAGTGGAAGCTCATTCCACACAGCCACCACTCTCTGAGTAAAGAAGTTCCTCCTTGTGTTACCCCTAAACTTTTGCCCCCTAACTCTCAACTCATGTCCTCTTGTTTGAATCTCCCCTACTCTCAATGGAAAAAGCCTATCCACGTCAACTCTATCTATCCCACTCATAATTTTAAATACCTCTATCAAGTCCCCCCTCAACCTTCTACACTCCAAAGAATAAAGACCTAACTTGTTCAACTGTAACTCAGGTGCTGAAACCCAGTTAACATTCTAGTAAATCTTCTCTGTACTCTCTCTATTTTGTTGACATCTTTCCTATAATTCGTTGACCAGAACTGTACACAATACTCCAAATTTGGCCTTACCAATGCCTTGTACAATTTTAACATTACATCCCTACTCCTATACTCAATGCTCTGATTTATAAAGGCCAGCATACCAAAAGCTTTCTTCACCACCCTATCCACATGGGATTCCACCTTCAGGGAACTATGCACCATTATTCCTAGATCACTCTGTTCTACTGCATTCTTCAATGCCCTACCGTTTACCATGTATGTCCTATTTTGATTAGTCCTACCAAAATGTAGCACCTCACACTTATCAGCATTAAACTCCATTTGCCATCTTTCAGCCCACTCTTCTAACCGGCCTAAATCTCTCTGTAAGCTTTGAAAACCTGCTTCATTATCCACAATACCACCTATCTTAGTATCATCTGCATACTTACTAATCCAATTTACCACCCCATCATCCAGATCATTAATGTAGATGACAAACAACATTGGACCCAGTACAGATCCCTGAGGCACACCACCAGTCACCGGCCTCTAACTTGACAAACAGTTATCCACCACTACTCTCTGGCATCTCCCATCCAGCCACTGTTGAATCCATTTTACTACTTCAATATTAACACTTAACAATTGAACCTTCCTAACTAGCCTTCCATGTGGAACCTTGTCAAAGGCCTTACTGAAGTTCATATAGACAACATCCACCACTTTGCCCTCGTCAACTTTCCTAGTAACCTCTTCAAAAAATTCAATAAGATTTGTCAAACATGACCTTCCACCCACAAATCCATGTTGACTGTTCCTAATCAGACCTTGTCTATCCAGGTAAGTATATATACCATCTCTAAGAATACTTTCCATTAATTTACCCACCACTGACGTCAAACTTACAGGCCGATAATTGCTAGGTTTACTCTTAGAATTCTTTTTAAACAATGGAACAACATGAGCCAATCCTCCGGCACCATCCCGTTTCTAATGACATTTGAATTATTTCTGTCAGAACCCCTGCTATTTCTACACTAATCTCCCTCAAGGTCCTTAGGAATGTCCTGTCAGGACCCGGAGTCTTATCCACTTTTATATTCCTTAAAAGCGCCAGAACTTCCTCTTCTTTAATCATCATAGTTTCCATAACTTCCCTACTTGTTTCCCTTTCCTTACACAATTCAATATCCTTGTCCTTAGTGAATACTGAAGAAAAGAAATTGTTCAAAATCTCCCTCATCTGTTTTGGCTCCACACATAGCTGTCCACTCTGATTCTCTGAGGGACCAATTTTATCCCTCACTATCCTTTTAACTGTATATAACTGTAGAAACCCTTTGGATTTATTTTCACCTTACTTGCCAAAGAAACCTCATATCTTCTTTTAGCTTTTTCTAACTTCTTTCTTAAGATTCTTTTTACATTCTTTGTATTCCTCGAGCAACTCATTTACTCTATGCTGCCTATATTTATTGTAGATCCCTCTCTTTTTCTGAGCCAAGTTTCCAATATCTGTTGAAAACCATAGCTCTCTCAAACTTTTAACCTTTCCTTTCAACCTAACAGGAATATGAAGATTCTGTACCCTCAAAATTTCACCTTTAAATGACCTCCATTTCTCTAATACACCCTTCCCATAAAACAAATTGTCCCAATCTATTCCTTCTAAATCCTTTCCATCTCCTCAAAGTTGGCCTTTCTCCAATCAAAAATCTCAACCCTGGGTCCAGACCTATCCTTCTCCATAATTATATTGAAACTAATAGCATTATCTTCTTTTTCTTCCTTCTCCCCTACATCTGTTCCTACATGCTTGTTCCCCCCCACCCCTGTATCTAGTTTAAATCTACTGAAGTGATCCCCAACACAAACCTCCGTCACCTGACCTATCTCACTCCCTAACAGGAGATCCGACACTGCCCCTTTTCTCGTTGGTACCTCTATGTATTCCTGCAAAAAACTATCTTGCACACATTTTACAAACTCCAAACCTTCCAGCCCTTTTACAGTATGGGCTTCCCAGTCTATGTGTGGAAAATTAAAATCTCCCACAATCACAACTTTGTGCTTACTACAAATATCTGCTATCTCCTGACATATTTGCTCCTTCAATTCTCACTCCCCATTAGGTGGTCTATAATACATCCATATAAGTGTTACTACACCTTTCCCATTCCTCAATTCCACCCAAATAGCCTCCCTAGATGAGCCCTCTAATCTATCCTCCCAGAAAACCACTGTAATATTTTCTCTGACAAGCAATGCAACACCTCCCCCTCTTGTCCCTCCGATTCTATCACACCTGAAACAACAAAATCCAGGAATATTTAGTTGCCAATCACACCCCTCCTGCAACCATGTTTCACTAATAGCTACAACAACATATTTTCAGTTATCAATCCATGCTACAAACTCATCCACCTTTCTTACAATGCTCCTAGCATTAAAATAAATGCATTTAAGAAATTTTCCACCTCTTACTCCTTGTTTATCACTAACGGTGCAAACAACTTTACTATCTTCTTTTTCTTCCTTCTCCCCTGCATCTGTTCCTACACGCTTGTTCCCCCCCGCCCCCCGTATCTAGTTTAAATCTACTGGAGCCTCTCTAGCAAACCTACCTGCAAGAATATTTGTCCCCCTCCAGTTCAGATGTAAACCATTCCACCGGAACAGGTCCCAACTTCCTTGGAAAATTGCCCAATTATCTATAAATCTGAAGCCCTCCCTCCTGCACCATGTCTTCAGCCATGTGTTGATCTGCTCTATCTCACTATTTCTAAACCTGCCCGCACGTGGCAGTGGTAGCAATCCTGAGATTGCTATCTTGGAGGTTGTCACATACCTCGTGACGGGTTAAAGAACCAGCTGAGATGGAAACCACTTTGGAGTCCGGTATTGCTATTAACTAATATTATTTATTAGTAACTGTGCAATACAGTAATATAAATGCAGATAAATCAAACAGGTTAGCAATGATTATATATAAGTAAGTGTGGAATATATATGAAAACCAATGTTCTTCAAGTCTAGGGGTAAATAGATAGTCTTACAATGATGAGTAAAGTTCAGTTCGGTTTGTGGTATTGAGTTGAGCAGTGATGGAGAGAGAGGGAGAGATCTGAGTCTTCAGGTGAGCTCATGCTGTCGATCTTCTCGTTGTCCTCTGAAATGCTTTGAAAGTCACCGACTGTGACTTCAACAAAGGGGACCATTTTTCTGTGGTGGAGTTATCAACCCAGGCAAAGGTGGACACATGGACAACTCCACACCGGTCACTCTGTTTTTTCACTGCAAGAACCACTGATTGATCCGCCTGATCGATCCTCCAAAAACATGTGCCTGAGGTCTATCATCTGACCTCCTATTTATCTCACCGTACTGAGTACCAACTGTCATTCAAATAACTCCTCCTTCCTTTGTCTGTGTAAGAAATGTACAAGCAGGCAAATGTCTTTGGAGAAAGTATAAACATACTCCAGAGAATCTATAACATTGATTGTCCATCAAATAACACCGCTCAGTCACCATAGTGACTTATGAGCTGCTCGGTTCTCTCTCTCCCCTCTCTCTCCTCTCTCTCCTCTCTCTCCTCTCTCTCCTCTCTCCCCTCTCTCCCCTCTCTCCCTCTCTCCCTCTCCCCCTCTCCCCCCTCTCCCCCTCTCCCCCTCTCCCCCTCTCCCCCTCTCCCCCTCTCCCCCTCTCCCCCCTCTCCCCCTCTCTCCCTCTCTCCCCTCTCCCCTCTCTCCCCTCTCTCCCCTCTCCCCCTCTCCCCCCTCTCCCCCTCTCCCCCTCTCCCCCTCTCCCCCTCTCCCCCCTCTCCCCCCTCTCCCCCTCTCCCCCTCTCCCCCCTCTCCCCCTCTCCCCCCTCTCTCCCCTCTCTCCCTCTCTCCCCTCTCCCCCTCTCCCCCTCTCCCCCTCTCCCCCCTCCCCCCTCTCCCCCTCTCCCCCTCTCCCCCTCTCCCCCTCTCCCCCTCTCCCCCTCTCCCCCCTCTCCCCCCTCTCCCCCCTCTCCCCCCTCTCCCCCTCTCCCCCCTCCCCCCTCTCCCCCCTCCCCCCTCTATCCCCTCTATCCCCATCTCCCCCCCCCAACGCAGCAGGAATCCGCAGAAATCCAAAAGTTCTTTGTGCCTTTAAGTGACAGTCCAAAAGTTAGTCTTCATCTCTCTCTCTCTTTTCAAAACAAGATGTCGATGTCAAATGCCCCGCTGTCTCTTTCAAAAGCACAGTTCATTGGGGTAATCGAGCACAGTTCATAGGGGTAATTCAGGACCCTGTCACAAGGTCCTGTTCTTTAACTTGGCACCTAACTCTCTAAACTCACCTTTCAGGACCTCCTCACTCTTCCTACCCATGTCCCTACATGGACCACAACATCCGGCTGCTCACCCTCCCTCTTGCGAATACTGATTTTATTCTATCATTATTCCTTCCTCTGAGTATATCAACCTACATTTGGATAAGTGTTCACTCCAAAAGGCAAAGTTTGGGTATGTTTCAAGAATTAAAAGAAAAGTGAATCTTGTATTATTCATTTGATGACCTGGTCTTTCCTGAACCTGGACTGCCACCTAAAATTGCCACCTGCAGTCCATCCTGTAAGGACTTCACCTGTATTAGGTACACAGGACTAATGATGCTGGCTCTGCCTTCAGGAATTGGGCAATACAATCTAAATAACCACTGTGCCCTAGGCCCCATGTCCAGAATACTCCCAAATGACTTTTAAAACAGGTAAAATTCTAATTTTTGCTTTCTTTTGAAACTGTAACTCTGTTTATCAGTTTCCTCATGACTTTGACATTCAGAGTCATTAAAAAGTTATTATAAAATAAAATTGTAATATTCATTAACAATGTATTAAAAACCTGTAAATCATTAAAACATAAGTAATGTTTGTGGTGGCCAGTACTATCATGTTTTCTGTTGTGTGCTGGGGCAGCAGGCTGAGGGTAACAGACACCAACAGAATCAACAAACTCATTCGTAAGGCCAGTGATGTTGTGGGGATGGAACTGGACTCTCTGACGGTGGTGTCTGAAAAGAGGATGCTGTCTAAGTTGCATGCCATCTTGGTCAATGTCTCCCATCCACTACATAATGTACTGGGTGGGCACAGGAGTACATTCAGCAAGAGACTCATTCCTCCGAGATGCAACACAGTGCGTCATAGGAAGTCACTCCTGCCTGTGGCCATCAAACTTTACAACTCTTCCCTTGGAGGGTCAGACACCCTGAGCCAATAGGCTGGTCCTGGACTTATTTTGTAATTTACTGGCATAATTTACATATCACTATTTAACTATCTATGGTTCTATTACTATTTATTATTTATGGTGCAACTGTAACAAAAACCAGTTTCCCCCGGGATCAATAAGGTATGACTATGACTAATGTTGCACCTGGTTTACCAGGTCTAAGATCAGATGGGTGATTTCTCCTGCAAGACAGTATCACATAAATCTGGGACTTCCTTCTCTGAGAATGTCTGAAAGCTGGCACTTTTCCTGATATTAGACATGGCCATGGCAACTTGACTTGAGAGTAAGTCCTGTTTTAATAAAACAACAAACCTGAAATTTGATGACAGCTCTAAATCAAGCCGCATATTTGAGTCATGGAGGTAGAAACAATTCCTTTGGCCTCCATGTCCATTCAGGCCATCAACTCCTGTGTATACTAATCCCTTTCTTCAGCTTGGCCCATTGCCTTCTACACTGTAGCGTTTCAAGCGGTAATTTAAATCGGGGTCCCTAACCTCTGGGCCGCGGACCGATACATTGCCACGAAGAACGCAGCGGTGCAGCGGTCGCTGGAGCGCACCCAGCACATCTTTAAGAAAAAAAGCCGAAATAAACAAGCTAATTAATTAGGTGCGGCCCGGCACGTAAATGTCGGCCCAGATCAGAGGCGATTGCCGATTTCACTTGCTCTAAGCGATGTTCACTCCTCTTTCCAGGGTGCCGTGGTGACACATTGTCTGAACTAGATTCTTACTTGGCTATTTGTATATTTTTTTGTTCTAGGAGAACACATGTAATATAGATGGGCTCTGCTATGGTGCAGGGGATCCTAATCCAAGTAGCCCTTGCCTTTTATGCCAACCAGACACATCCATATTTGAATGGACAGTTATTGAAAGTAAGTTGATTCACTTTCCCTGATCTCAGTTTGCTGCTAGAACAATTTGACTGTAGTCATTCTCTTTTATTGTAATGGAATATCACAAAACATCAGGTTTAAAATCACTTACACATATGTTGTTCTTGCAATTCATTTTTTATTGGCTGAAGCCCAGTCGGTGCAAAATATAATTGTAAATGATGTGGCAGGAAATTTCACCTAATATTTTTGTTTATTTAAAAATATTGCAAAGATCTTTAAGGATATTGGGCCAGAGCATCCTTCAGAAACAGACAGACTAACTGTATTGGCATTATTCAGCCAAAGATTTCTACCAAAACTCAATGTGTGAGTCATTACCCATTCAAGTTCTACATATCACATATTTTTTAATAGGGTCTAAATTGTTGCCACTGATTCATTATTGGAGTACCCTACACTGCTGGAGGTAATTCAGAAGACATGTAGCACCGATAATTGATGGTCGGGTTGTTATTCTCCGATCTTGGCAATTTACTTGCAAATGTCTCATTGCCACGTAAGGAGACATTGTCAGTGTGCCATTGGATGTGATGTACTTTTCAAATGCTTGGCCTTTATGTGTTTTTCAATATGCTGATTGGACATCATTTTGGAAACTCAATCCCTGACTGCAATGCAAAAAAAATTCACCACACAGCCAATCAGTGACAAGGTTTCTTAACATCATCACAATTGAGCTTCCAAAATGATGTCCAATCGGCATATTGAAAATCATATAAAGGTCAAGCATTCTGATAGCATACTACGATCAACGGCGCACTGACAATGTCTCCTCGCGTAGAGACAAAATGTTTACAAATAAATTGCCAAGATCAGAGAACAATTCAACCTAACTACCCTATACTGTGTCCATCAGATTAGAGCATGTCAATAGCTAGTGGATATTGTGACCAGGCATCAAAATGGGTTGTCCTTCCACGTGAAGGGACAGACTGTTAAGTATGGCTGAGCCATACCAACAGTAATTATTATATTCCTTGTAGCTGTTGTAAATGATATTTGTTTGTTTTTTATTGCAGATAACCACCCTCCAAAATTACATGCTTCACAAGATAAACTGCACACTTTTGTTGGTGAAAATTTTGTGTATCAGTTCTTGGCTACTGACCCAGAAGGTTCTGTTGTTGTTTTCAACATGGATTCTGGTCCCCAGGATGCTAGTCTCTCTCCTGCAGGACTGCTTGTATGGAGAGTTTCTTTGCAGAATGTACAGGTCTTCACTTTGTCTCTGACAGATGACTGTAATACTGAAACCAAAGTGACAGTGGAGGTAAGAAGTAACAAGTGCGTGAAGATGTTCCCCTTAAGGTTCTGTGTACTAATATGATTTCCTGTATAGTAGGAATTGTCAATTTTCTATCAAATGGTCAAACCTTTCATGGGATGGCCAAATTTTCCTGCTCATGGAAATTATCAATGTGGAGAAATTGAATATTTATGAAATCTTAACACACTGTTTGTTTCAAGATTGAGATAACAGATATTTGCTGATGTAAAGGTTGTTTTTAAAATAGTAGAACTAAGTGCTGATAATGGGATGAGTATATCAGGAGTTAAAATAAAGGCATCCGTTAGTCTTGCGAGACCATGGATCTGTGCCTGGAAAGTCTTCACTCTCCAGGGTGCAGGCCTGGGCAAGGTTGTATGGAAGACCAGCAGTTGCCCATGCTGTAAGTCTCCCCTCTCCATGCCACCGATGTTGTCCAAGGGAAGGGCATTAGGACCCATACAGCTTGGCACCAGTGTCGTCGCAGAGCACTGTATGATTAAGTGCCTTGCTCAAGGACACAACACGCTGCCTCGGCTGGGGCTCGAACTCACGACCTTCAGATCACTAGTCGAATGCCTTAACCACTTGGCCACATGCCCATACAGTATGGGTAGGTGATAACACAATAAACTGAGGGCCTTTGAGTATGTTGTATATCTCTTATGATTCTTTTGAAGGGAAGTATGAAATATAAGACACAGGAGCAGACTTGGGCCTTTTGACCCATTGAGTCTATTCTGTCATTGCTGATTTATTTTCCTTCTCAACCCCATTCTCCTGCCTTCACTCATTAACCTTTTACTAATCAACATCCTGTTTTAAATATATCCAATGTTTTGGCCTCCACAGTCATCTGTGGCAATGAACTTCACAGATTACCACCCTCTGGCTAAAGAAATTCCTCCTCATCTCTGTTCTAAAGGGACATCCTTCTCTTCTGAGATTATGCTCTCTGGTCCTGGACTCTCACTATTGGAAACATCCTCTCCATGTCCACTTTGCCTAGAGCATTCAAACATTGCATCAAATTGAGCAGTTCTGGCCAGCAGTTCCAAAGGAAAGTACTGGTGTTCAGTTATGCCATATATGTCAGTCCTTGGTTTCTGCAGACTGTTGAAAATTCCATTGATTTGAATGGAAATTCTAAGATTGATTGCATAGATTGGAAATGGTAAATAGGATAAATTTAAGTTCAGGTCATTGTCATTCAATGTATACTGCCAAACAAAGCAACGTTCCTCCAGACCAAGGTGCATAATGCAGTGTGTGTTAAGTAATATTGCCACAAATAAATTAATGAATAATGTGCATTTACAACACAAGTTTAAAAAGTAAATGGTATAACGCTACTGGTGCTTTATATGTGATGTGACCTGGGTGGTGGCAGGGAGTTCAGTAGTCTTACAATGTGGGGAAGAAGCTGTTATCCATCCTAACAGCTCTTGTCCTTGTGTTACTGTGTCTATTTCCTGATGGTAGGGAGTCAAAGAGATTGTTGGATAGTTGGGAGGAGTCACTGACAATGTGTACACAGTGCTCCTGATAAATGCCTCTGAAGAATGGAAGACCCCTCAGCAGTCCTTGCAATCCTTTGTAGGGACTTGCAGTCAGATGCCTTGCAATTCCCATACTAAATAGTGATGCAGTTAGTCAGGACACACTCGATGGTGCTCCTGTAAAAATTGGTTAGAATAGGGTCGGGGAAGCCTCATCCGTCACAATCTCCTTAGGAACCGGGGACACTGCTGTGCTTTCTTGACCAAAGAGGAAGTGTTGAGGGACCAGGTGAGACTACCTTTTATGTGCACTCACAGAAACTTGGTGTTCCTAACTCTCCACGAAGGAGCAGTTTATGTGCAGTGAGGAGTGGTCAGCCTGTACCTTCCTAATGTCCTCAATCATCTCTTTGGGGTTGAGACTTAAGTTATTACGCTCACACCATTCTACCTCCTCTCTGTATGCTGTCTTGTCATCGTTGTTGATGAGGTCAGTCATTGTTGTGTTATCAGTGAATCTGATGATTTGGTTTGAACTGGATATAGCAGTGCAGTTAAGAAGCAGCAGTGTGAACAGCAGGGGGCTGTGCATGCAGACCTAGATGGTACCGGTGCTCAATTTGATGGAACCAGAGATGTTTTTGCCAACACAGACTGTGGCCTCACACACAAAATGCTGGAGGAGCTCAGCTGGTCAGGCAGCATCGATGGAAATGAATGAACAGTTGATGTTTTTGTGTTGACTGTATATCATTTCCATAGATGCTGCCTGACCAGCTGAGTTCCTCCAGCATTTTGTGAGTTTTGCCTTGGATTTCCAGCATCTGCAGATTTTTCTCCTGTAACACATTGTGGCTTTTCTGTCAAGAAGTCCAAGATACAATTACAGCGAGAGGTGTTGAAACCCAGTGAAGATGTTTCAGCAGCTTGCATTTGGTCCTGGTAAGTGCAGATGGCTGACGATTTTCGGAGGCAACCAGGCAGGATAGGCAGCTGATTCTAGTCCAATTCACACCACTGGTATTGTGTAAGGCAACCAGCAGTTCATGTTTATTTTGCAAATTTAGATGTGTTTATAAGTTTTAATATCATATCCTGCAGTATTACTTATCCATCAAATAATTAATATAATTTTAAGCCAGTAATAAATCATCAAAATTTTGGATATATTCTTTGAGTAAAATAATCATAATATGGTTTGTAACCTGTATTTTAGTAGGACTTCAAGTAATGGTTTAAGTTTGGATCATGTTTGTGTTAATGTCTATATATAGAATGTAGCTTTTGGATGTAGATTAAAATTTGAACAGCAAAGTAATCATAAACAGAGTGGTTAAATGCTATGAGTTACTCAGTATTTTAAGCTGGGTGTTGTATATGATTGGAATTCTCTACCATGGCTCCCAATGTTCAAACAGTGAATATACTAATGAATGAGAAAACTGACTTTGTATGATCTTATTGGGTGGCAGAACAATGTGGAGGGGCCTGATAGCCTATTTTGCCTATTTATTTTCTTTTCAACTGTTATTCCTAAAATGGTTTGAGTCCAACAAGTTGTTACAGGACTCTGAAGTTGTTGTTCTTTCCCCTATGATGGAAACCACAACTACTTGCCAATAAGTTTCTGTTTGAAATACAGGAAGGAAATGGGATTAATCTTCCTGAGTACATACCTAGTTTAAATTTGATTTTAACTTAGTTTCAAAACAATTTTCTTGGTTAGCTTTTTTTTTTCATTTAGTGTCTGTGAATTCTTTCCCATAAGTTGGCTACCTATTAAGAGTGTTATTAGAAGCTGTTTCTGCCCACCCCAAAGTCCAAACATTCAGAAGACTAATTTCTGTACCAAAAAGTGACATTTTTCTTTTCCACATGCATCTGGGTAGTTATTTTGTTTAATAATGTGTTATTAATAAAGCAAACAAAATAACAGACAATTAATGGAAACTTTAATTTGCACTATTATTATTCTTTTCCAATATGAGGTTTTAAAATTAAACTGTTCTTTAAATAGTAATAATGTCACTATAACAATAAAAGTCTTTGTGAGCTGCCAAGCAGTTGAATTATGTGCCTCAATCATCATATCAATGTTTTTCCTTGCCTTTTGTACCTCCTTACCTCTCTTTTGCTTTTTGTTATGCCATTCATAATGCAACTGCAAAACAACATTTTTACAGTGTAAACCTATGTTTTCATTCATAAGTTAAATTATAATCTTGTCAAATTATAATGCATTCTAAAAAGTAGGACAGAATTGCCTATTTCACCACAGTTTAATCACTTCATCTAACCATATTACTTGGGAAATTTGAGATGTATGTAATGCCACGTATAAACTTTATCATTCTGTTATAATGTGTAATATTCTGTTTTCTGAATAGGTCACAATAAAGTCATGCAACTGCTTGAATGGAGGGTCCTGCGTTACAAATATCAATTTTCCTCCAGGGAGCGGAGAGTACCTGTGTATATGTTCGACAGGTTTTGAAGGAAGCTTCTGTGAAGTAAATATTAATGACTGCAAATCCAATCCATGTGAGTTTGGAAAATGTGTGGACGAAGTCAATAGCTACTCATGTAAATGTCAAGAAGGCTTTCAAGGTAAATAGTTTCTCTGCACTGCAATAATCACAGAAGGTTTATTTTTCAATGTTTGATTTCCTCAGTTTCCAGCTATCCACAAATTGCGTTAACTTCCGATGTTCAATAAAGTTTTGTGGAATAGGGTACAGTGGATGGATATCTCTGACTGTATGAAGAATAATAAAGCCTGCTGGCTTTTCATTGCTCCAAAGCCAATTTTAGTTAATAGATGAACCAAGCACTGACAGATTTTTTTTAATGGTATTTATGCTCGGGGGGAAAGAAAGAATGAAAATAGAGAGAAAGAAGTGACAAGCACAGAGGGCCAGTCCTGACACATGTACAGTACTATGCAAAAATCTTAGACACATTAATTTATAGAGCTTGGGTGTCCAAGAATTTTTCACAGTACTTTAGTACTTTTATATATCGCACTGAACTGCTGCACAAAAAAATAAACTCGATTCTGATATGGGTCTCTATGGTGGAATGAGAGTGGGAAGAGGGCAGGGAGAGGGTATTCATAGTTGAGAAAAGGGGAAAGGAGATGAGAGAGAGTGGGAAGCACCAGAGAGACATTCTGCAATGATCAATTGTTTAGAATCAAATAAACATGCCTGGTGTTTTGGGGCTAGCTGTTTGTACCCACCAAACCCCCTCCCCCACCCACCCCTGCCCTGGCACTCCCTCTTGCCACCTGTCCACCACCCCTTCCCCAGCACTCCACCCTCATCATTCTCAATATCGTTTGCTCCTGCCAGATTTAAAAACTTGCTCTCCACTCTATGTTGACAATACAACACTGTACAGAAGTCTTGGATACCCTAGCTATATACATTTATTTTTATTTATTGAGGTACAGCATGAAAAAGATACTTCCAGCCCTTTGCGCCATGCTGCCCAGCAATCCCCTATATAATCCGAGCCTAATCATGGGACAATTTACGATGATCAATTAACCTACCAACTGGTGTGGAGAATGTGCAAACTCTGTACAGGAAGCCGAGGGAACTAATCCCGGGTCGCCGATACTGTAAATCATGCTAACCACTACGCTACCATGCTGCCCACTGTACCTAAGGCATTTGCATAGTACTGTAGAAAGAAAGAACAAGCTATTTTTTTCTTCACCCCTCTGTTTTTTCTTTCATTTGTGCCTAGACTGTTCAGCAAGTCCAAAACAGCTCAGACGATTTTATTTTGCCCAAATTTCAGAGCATTAGCAAAACATTACTTAACTTCCATTTAGTTTTAACCTACTACTGACATTTATTTGTGTGGAGCATTGCCTCCTCCAACTTCTCTGCCACTTTCTTTCCCTCTTTCTCAGTTCTGATGATTTTCAACCCAAAATGTTAATTGTTCCTCTTTCCACAAATGCCACCTAGCCTGAATATTCTTACATTTCTTGATTTTAGTTTCTCTTTTTAAATCTTTTTATTGAATGAGTATACAAAGGGTAAACCATAAAGGCACTAATACACTGTTAGAAATTACAGGAGATATTAATACAGAAGAAAAAATTGATACAAACAGTGCAATTTAAACATAAAATAATATGGTAAAATAATAGTATACTAATTTATTTATATATCAATAGAGAAAAGGAAAAAACCCTCCAAAAAAGACCCCCCAAAAAAAAACCCACCGTGCAACTAAACTAAAAGCAAAACAAAGCAATGGGCAAGAACTTAAAATCACGTCCTCAAACCCGACCTCCATTAAAAACAGTTTTAAAAAAAAAGGCAAGAAGGGAATATAAATATGGAACAAAAGAGAAAAAAAAATTACATTAAATGAAAATATTGAATAAAAGATCTCCAGGTCTGATCAAATTTAAGTGAGGAATCATAAAGATTACTTCTAATTTTCTCCAAATTTAAGCATAATATCGTCTGGGAAAACCAAAAAAAGGTAGTTGGAGCATTAAGCTCTTTCCAATGTTGTAAGATACATCTTTTTGCCATTAAAGTAAGAAATGCAATCATTCTACGAGCTGAAGGGGAAAGATTACTGGAAATTTTAGGTAATCCAAAGATAGCAGTAATAAGATGAGGAGATATATCTATATTCAATACCTTTGAGATAATATTAAAAATGTCTCTCCAAAAAGTTTCCAGAGTAGGACAAGACCAAAACATACGAGTTAAAGAGGCTATCTGCCCCGGACATCTATCACAAAAAGGATTAATATGAGAATAGAAACGAGCTAATTTATCTTTGGACATATGTGCTCTATGAACAACTTTAAATTGAATTAGGGAATGTTTAGCACAGATAGAGGAAGTATTGACTAATTGTAAAATCTGCCCCCAGTCATCCACAGAAATAATAGAACCCAATTCTTGTTCCCAATCTGACCTAATCTTATCAAATGGAGCTTTCCTAAGTTTCATAATAATATTATAAATCATAGCCGATGCACCTTTCTCACATGGATTAAGGTTAATTATAACATCTAAAATATATGTAGGAGGGAGCATTGGAAAGGGAGAAAGTATAGTACTTAGGAAATTTCTAACTTGGAGATATCTAAAAAAATGTATTCTTGGTAAATTATATTTATTAGATAATTGTTCAAAAGACATAAGGGAACCATCTAAAAATAAATCCAAAAACCGTGAAATACCCTTAGTCTTCCAAATTTGAAATGCACGATCCGTGAAAGAGGGAGGAAAAAATATGTTACCTAAAATAGGGATCGCTAGCCCAAATTGGTTGAGATCAAAAAATTTTCTGAATTGAAACCAAATCGGGTTAGAGACCAGTTTGAGGTGTTTCAAATCAAAAGGAAGAGAGGAACCTAAAATAGAGCCAAGTGCACAGCCCTGAGCAGATTGTAATTCCAATACTACCCATTTAGGAATGGATTGTGTATCTTGGTCAAGTAACCAAAATTTCATATGTCGAACATTAATTGCCCAATAATAGAATCTAAAGTTAGGTAATGCTAGACCTCCATCTCTCTTGGCTTTCTGTAAATGTATTTTACCCAATCTCGGGTTTTTATTTTGCCAAATAAATGAAGAAATTTTAGAGTCAACTTTATCAAAAAAAAGATTTTGGAACAAAAATTGATAATGCCTGAAATATATATAAAAATTTTGGCAGAATAAACATCTTAACTGCATTAATACGACCAATCAAAGTTAAATATAATGGAAGCCATTTAGATGAAAGTTGAGTAATATGATCAATTAAGGGTAAGAAATTAGTCTTAAATAAATCTTTGTATTTACAAGTAATTTTAATCCCAAGATATGAGAAATAATTATTAATCAATTTAAACGGAAAGTTATGATACAAGGGAAGTTGTTTATTAAACGGAAAAAGTTCACTCTTACTAAGATTTAATTTATAACCTGAAAAAAGACTAAATTGTGCTAATAAATCTAAAGCAGCAGGGATAGATTTTTGAGGATTAGAAATATATAAAAGTAAGTCATCAGTTTAGAGTGATATTTTATGGGACTTAAGCCCCGAGTTATCCCAATAATATTTGAAGATTCTTGAATGGCAATTGCAAGAGGTTCTAATGCAATATCAAATAATAAAGGACTAAGAGTACCTTGTCGAGTACCTCGAAAAAGAGGGAAAAAAGGTGAGCTTAAAGAGTTAGTACGGACCGAGGCCATAGGAGAATGATATAACAGTTTAATCCAGGATATAAATTTCGAGCTAAAATTAAACATTTCAAGCACCTTAAATAAGTAAGGCCATTCTACTCTATCAAAAGCTTTTTCAGCATCTAAAGAGATAACACACTCAGGAACATTTTGTGAGGGGGTATAAACAATATTTACAAGTGTGCGAATGTTATAGAAAGAGTAACGACCTTTAATAAAACCCGTTTGGTCTTCCAAAATAATAAAAGGGAGCACTTTTTCTAATCTGTTTGCTAATAATTTAGAAAAAATTTTAGAATCAACATTTAATAAAGATATTGGTCTATAAGATGCACATTGAGCAGGATCTTTATCCTTCTTTAATATTAGAGAGATTGACGCTCTATAGAAAGATTCAAGAAGTTTACCCAGTTTTAATGAAGTCTCCAAAGCCCTACAGAACCAAGGGATTAATGAAGGTGCAAAAAACTTATAAAATTCCATGGTAAACCCATCAGGGCCAGGAGCTTTGCCCAGTTTCATAGAGGAAATAACATTCTTAATCTCATCAGTAGTAATGGGAGTATCAAGCATAGAAGACATATCCTGTGAAATCTCAGGGAAATCTAGGTTATCTAAAAAGTCATTCATATATTTAGAGTCTCGTAAAGACTCAGATTGATATAAGGAAGAATAAAAATCAAAGAAGGTTTGATTGATCTCCGCATGATCAAATATCAGTCGATCATTTTGATTATAAATCTGATTAAATTGAGATTTAGTATAATTAGACTTCAGTTGGTTAGCCAACAGTTTACCAACTTTGTCACTGTGTACATAAAATTCACTTCTTGTTTTACTTAATTGGTTTACAATCGAGGACGAAAGTAATAAACTGTGTTCCATTTGAAGTTCAGTTCTTTATTTATACAACTCCTCAGAGGGAGCTGTAACATATTTCTTATCAATTTCCTTAATCTTGTCCACAATTGCCAACTCCTCCTGCTTCAACTTCTTCCTCAAAGCAGCAGAATACGAGATAATCTGACCACGAATATAAGCTTTAAAAGTATCCCAAAGAATGTTCACAGAAATATCCTCTGTGTAGTTGATTGTAAAAAAGAGATCAATCTGTTCATTCATAAAGTTAACAAAGTCCGAGTCCTGAAGCAGCATCGAATTAAAACGCCATTGTCTATTATTTTGTGTATTGACCTGAATTTTAGTAGAAAGCTTAAGTGGAGCATGATCCGAAATGGTTATAGAATCATAATCACATTTAATCACTGAAGAGATAAGCCGAGAGTCAATAAAAAAATAATCAATTCTCGAATAGGAATGGTGAACATGTGAAAAAAAAGAAAAATCTTTTTCCTGTGGATGCAAAAAACGCCAAATGTCCGTCGACCCAGAATCAGAGAGGAGTGAATTAATCAAAGTTGCAGATTAATTAGGTAAGGTCCGTAGAGGAGCCGAACGGTCCAAAACTGGAGATAAACAGATATTAAGATCTCCGCCCCAGATCAATGAAAACTCATTCAAATTCGGGAACCGATTAAATAATGATTTATAAAATTCCGGACAGTCCATATTGGGAGCATAAACGTTAACCAAAACTACCTTTTTATTGAATAGTAGACCACTAACCAGTAGAAATCTACCATTCGGATCAGAGATAATATCATGTTGTACAAAAGTAACTGAGGAGTCTATAAAAATAGAGACGCCTCGAATCTTAGCGTTAGAATTCGAATGAAACTGTTGTTCCTTCCAGAATTAAAAAAAACGTAGTCTGTCCCCCCTCCGCACATGGGTCTCTTGTAAAAATAGAACATGTGCTTTAAGTCTCCGGAATACTTTAAAAACTTTTTTCCTTTTAATAGGATGATTAAGACCATTAGTATTCCAGGAGACAAAATTAATAATAGACTCCATAAGCCCTAAAGTCAACCCGCAAAAAAGAGGATTGACAGTAGGTTCGACCCACGAACCGGGAAAGGGAACAGAACAAACCAGAGATGACGGGTAGGAGAACGCAACCAATGCTTCAGTAATGTAAATAGCCCAAGAAGAAAAAAACTAAAACGTGAAGCCCCTCCCACCACCCCCCAGCCCATGACCCCAAGGCTAAATCTAAAGCAGACCCGCCAGAAAGAAGCAAGCACTAAAACTACCCCCATGACTTCCGATAGACGCTCACTAAAAAAAGTGTAAATATAAAAAAGATCAACTAATTATAAAACAGTAAAAGAATTTTTAAAAAGTAGATCAGTTAAGACAAACATGATATAAAACAGAGAAAAAGCCAGAAAATATAAAGAAAACCGTAACAGACCACAGACCCTATGATAACCAAAAAAAAAGAAACAAAATTATTAATATAAACTAGTTAGGAAAACCTACAGAAAAAAAGTACAATTAAAGACTACAAAATTTAAGGCCTCAAAGGAAATACACGAAATGATGCTGAGGGAATAACCACCCAGAATCCCCAAGGAAAAAGAAAGGAATGACACAGTTAGAAAGGAAGTTTGGCAGCCATATTAATTAATCAAAAAAAAACTTTTCTGCCCATATAAAGCAACCAAAAATTAAACCCGACAGATTCACAACCTCCGATCAAATGGAGATAATTAAAAATTACGATTAAGATGTTGAAGGTGAAAATTGATCCAGATAACTCTGGGCATCCGATGGAGATTCAAAAAAACGAAGGGCTCCATCAGGCGTACGAATCCTTAAACGCGCAGGGTAAAGCAGCGCTGGTTTTAAATCCATCTTGTAGAGTTCCGACATCACAGATCTATAACGAACCCGTTGATCCCAAATCTGTTTGCTGAAGTCCTCCACGAATCGGAACTGAAGATCCAAAAAATCAATATAACCTTTAGATCGAACAAATCGAAGCAGTTTCTCCTTGTCTTGAAAGTAATGAAAACGTAAAATGACATGTCGAGGTTTATCTGACTTAAACGAATATGATGGAACTCTGTGAGCCCGATCCAATAACGGTGGTTGGTCAGGAAATACGGTAGGAAATGCATCTTTTAAAAGTTGAGAAAAAAACTTTATAGGGTTGTCAGATTCAACAGCTTCACGAACACCAATAATTCGAATATTCTGCTGTCGCATTCTGGATTCTAAGTCAGAGTTTTAGTTTCTCTAACAAAAAACTTGATACACATTTTTGGCAACTGTTGTGATGTTCATGAATCAACTGGGGCAACTATTAATCCTTTGCACTATCTACAAAAGGGTACATTTTTATACCTCACTATTTTCAATTCTGCAATGAGAATACATCGTTGTGAAAGGTGCATGAACCTCTATTTAGATGTGCAACACCGCCAAATGTTATCTCACCCAGAATTTCCCTTTTTTGAATATTGCCATCCATGAAGGGAAACTTTTGCTCAGAAGTAGAGTACCACTGAACATCCCCACATATGTCTAACCCATAACTGCTCAAAATGAACTTAAAATCAGATTTTGAATTAAAATAAATAATTCTGCCATTTATGGTATAATGGGCTGCTAATAATCCCTGTTAGCCAAAAATAGGTGATGCTTACTACTAAGTTCCTGGAAGATTCTTCATTGAGAATGAATGACTTTTGAAGAACCTTTTGGGGGGAGAGGTGGTGGAAGATGATGAGAGTCAACAATATAATCTTGTGATAAGTGTCATTATGGATAGATAAATATTTCATCTGTTGTATTTTGAGGGCTATGATTCTATAGGTACAATTGTGAAAATGAGGTATGTAATTTTTTTTTATTTCACTGCCTCTTCCCTCCTCTGCCACTAGGTCCCAACTGTCAAGAGGATGTCGATGAGTGTGTAGAAAATCTCTGCTTTCCCATGGTGCCCTGCTATAATACATTTGGCTCCTATAGGTGTGGTTCATGTCCGTCAGAAATGGATGGTGATGGAAGTCTGTGCACACCGAAACGTATGTAATTTTTTTGATTGTATGTGCAAGTCAACATATCTTCATAAACAGGCTTTTATCAGTGGGTCAATTATTGTTCTTATCCTTTGTTCTACCTGAAAGAATTACTGACGATCATTCCACAACTATTGCAGTAACTGAGATCTTCAATGAGGACTACACTTTTGAGGATGATGTTGCTGCAAAAGAAGAGGAGTTGCAGGAGGTGGATGTTGTAGATTATGTTACTGACATCAATGAGATCACAGACACAGGAATACTAACCAATGAGGGGCAGCAAAGTTCCATCATCACCAGCTCTGGCCCTGGCAAGTAATAATCCAACTAATATTATTAATAATGCAGTTAATACCAATTAGGAAGCTGAAATTAAGCAAGGTAAAGCAAGATGTTGTAAAAACTGATGTGAATAGTTTGGTATTATACAGAAGTTTCCAAGTCTTGGCACGTGGCCAAGTGGTTAAGGCATTGGTCTAGTGATCTGAAGGTTGCTAGTTCGAGCCTCAGCTGTGGCAACATGTTTGTGTCCTTAAGCAAGGCACTTAACCACACGTTGTTCTAGTGTCTGTGCGAGTGGCGCCCCACACAGACTTCCAATCTGCGCCTTGTAAGGCATGAAAATGCCCGACGCAGGCCTCCCATGGTCTGAGTCAACGTTCCCTCCCTCCCTATAAGAAAAATTGGCTGTCCTGTCTGATATAAATGCAGAATGCTAGTTTTCCAAAAAAACAGAGCTCACAGAGACAGGTAAGGTAATCAATAATACACTCCTACCTCTAGAAGATTTGCACCTTCTTCTGCCACTTCTTCCCATTCAGCCACAATATCATTGCATCCTCTCTCCAGCAGGGTACCACCTGTCATGTGTTACCTTTTCTGGATGGATGAGTGCCTCACTGTGTATATACAATGCCTCTTGTTCGGAGACCATTGAAGTATAAATAAACATGTCAGAATGAGGAAAGTTTCATTCAATGGAAATTGACAAGTTATGGTGATAGTGTGTTTATTACAATATATTTGGCTCTTATTTTAACTTACTCCATCAAGTAATTACCCAGAGATGTTGTCTTTTTGACTGAGGGATCTTGGCTGTGACACCAATAGCAATCACTTCCTAAATAAATCACGTGGTGGTCGGTCCCTGATAGCACCTCCCCCCGCCCCACCCCTTCTGTTCTTCTGTCCTACGATACAGGTCATTTCTCCTCCTCTGTGTTTCCCTTTAGTTGGATACCCAGATCGAGAATGGTTGCTGGTAGTCCCACATCACACCCTGGCACTGGCATGGAAGCTGCCAATGGTGCAGTGATGTTGGTCTGTCATTACTTCTGACAATTGAAGCTGACTTGTCATTTATTGTTTCTCTGAACCAATTTTTGAAGGACCCAGATCAAGTGCAAGAAATACAGCCCCATGTGTTTTCAAATATAGAGGTCTGTTGACACATTTGTCATTCCCATTTAGACTCTTAGCATCTTTTCACTTCGAGTTGCTGCTTTTTCCTGCCAAACACCATGCTAGAAGTCAGGTGGCAGCCATTTTGAGTATATAGAATTATACAACAATCCGTGAATCTTATTGGTAGTCAGAGAATCATTCCTTTAGCAAAAACTTGACATCTATTTTTAGTTAATAGCTTAGGATTTGGAGTTGCCAAAACATACACTATTTGAGCATTTATATATTTTAAGCACTGCTTGTATTTTTGCTCTAAGCTCAAATCCTCCCCCACCTGCTAAAATATTCTATATGCCCTTCAAAATTGTCAGTGTGAGACCACAAATTTTCTGTAAGCTGTCAGAAGGACGTTAGAGTGCTATTTGTTGGCCAAAAAATGGCCCATTTAGCACTATTAAGCACATGGTGCACACAGCCTATTGGTTTTCCCCACAATTATCACTCCACACAAATCAACTGCACAATTTCAACACCCTCAGTCTAGAGAGGAGCAAACATACAATTTCAAACTGGTGTTTCCCATTCCAGATGTATTTCTGTTATTTTGTCATTCATGTATGTGGCTTATCTTGGGCATAATACTTACAGTACATTGCAAAACACATTTTATAAGAACGTAATTTAAGAAACAGGAGCAGGAGTAGGCCATCTCACTATTGATCTGGCTCCATAAGATCATGACTGATCTCGCCGTGAATTCAGCTCCACCTACCTGCCTTTTCCCCAATTTCCTTAATTCCCCAATTATGAAAAAAAATCCAATTGTGTCTTAGATATTATTTAATGAGGCATTGTTTACTACTTCCCTGGCAAGGGAATTCCACAGATTTACTACTATCAGAGAAAAGCATTTACACCTTAAATCTATTCCCCCATATCTTAGAACATAGAACATAGAATAGTACAGCACAGTACAGGCCCTTCAGCCCACAATGTCGTGCTGACCCTCAAACCCTGCCTCCCATATAACCGCCCACCTTAAATTCCTTCATATCCCTGTCTAGTAGTCTCTTAACCTTCACTAGTGTATCTGACTGACTCAGGCAGTGCATTCCACGCACCAACCACTCTCTGGGTAAAAACCTTCCTCTAATATCCCCCTTGAACTTCCCACCCCTTACCTTAAAGCCATGCTCTCTTGTATTGAGCAGTGGTGCCCTGGGGAAGAGGCGCTGGCTATCCACTCTATCTATTTCCCTTATTATCTTGTACACCTCTATCATGTCTCCTGTCGTCCTCCTCCTCTCTAAAGAGTAAAGTTCTAGCTCCCTTAATCTCTGATCATAATCCATACTCTCTAAACCAGGCAGCATCCTGGTAAATCTCCTCTGTACCATTTCAATGCTTTCACATCCTTCCTATAGTGAGGCGACCAGAACTGGACACAGTACTCCAAGTGTGGCCTAACCAGAGTTTTATAGAGCTGCATCGTTACATTGCGACTCTTAAACTCTATCCCTAGACTTATGAAAGCTAACACCCCATAAGCTTTCTTAACTACCCTATCCATCTGTGAGGCAACTTTCAGGGATCTGTGGACATGTACCTCCAGAACCATCTGCTCCTCCACACTACCAAATATCCCGCCATTTACTTTGTACTTTGCCTTGGAGTTTGTCCTTCCAAAGTGTACTACCTCACATTTCTCCAGGTTGAACTCCATCTGCCACTTCTCAGCCCACTTCTGCATCCTATCAATGTCTCTCTGCAATCTTTGACAATCCTCTACACTATCTATAACACCACCAACCTTTGTGTCATCTGCAAACTTGCCAACTCGCACTTCTACCCTCACATCCAGGTCGTTAATAATAATCACAAGAAGTAGAGGTCCCAGAACAGATCCTTGTGTGACACCACTAGTCACAATCCTCCAATCTGAATGTACTCCCTCCACCACCACTCTCTGCCTTCTGCAGGCAAGCCAATTCTGAATCCACCCGGCCAAACTTCCCTGGATCTCATGCCTTCTGACTTTCTGAATAAGCCTACTGTGTGGAACCTTGTCAAATGCCTTACTAAAATCCATATAGATCACATCCACTGCACTACCCTCATCTATATGCCTGGTCACCTCCTCAAAGAACTCCATCAGGCTTGTTGGACATAATCTGCCCTTCACAAAACCATGCTGACTGTCCCTGATCAGACCATGATTCTCTAAATGCCCATAGATCCTATCTCAAAAAATCTTTTCCAACAGCTTTCCCACCACAGACGTAAGGCTCACTGGTCTATAATTACCCGGACTATCCCTACTACGTTTTTTGCACAAGGGGACAACGTTCGCCTCCCTCCAATCCTCCGGTACTATTCCCGTGGACACCGAGGATATAAAGATCCTAGCCAGAGGCTCAGCAATCTCTTCCCTCTCCTCGTGGAGCAGCCTGGGGAATATTCCGTCAGGCCCCGGGAACTTATCCGCCCTATTGTATTTTAACAACTCCAACACCTCCACTCCCTTAATATCAACATGCTCCAGAACATCAACCTCACTCATATTGTCCTCACCATCATCAAGTTCCCTCTCATTGGTGAATACTGAAGAGAACTATTCATTGAGGACCTCGCTCACTTCCACAGCCTCCAGGCACATCTTCCCACCTTTATCTCTAATCGGTCCTACTTTCACTCCTGTCATCCTTTTTTTCTTCACATAATTGAAGAATGCCTTGGGGTTTTCCTTTACCCTACTCACCAAGGCCTTCTCATGCCCCCTTCTTGCTCTTCCCAGCCCCTTCTTAAGCTCCTTTCTTGCTTCCCTATATTCCTCAATAGACCTATCTGATCCTTGCTTCCTAAACCTCATGTATGCTGCCTTCTTCCACCTGACTAGATTTTCCACCTCACTTGTCACCCATGGTTCCTTCACCCTACCATTCATTATCTTCCTCACCGGGATAAATTTATCCCTAACATCCTGCAAGAGATCTCTAAACATCGACCACGTGTCCATAGTACATTTCCCTGTAAAAACATCATCCCAATTCACACCCACAAATTCTAGCCTTATAGCCTCATAATTTGCCCTTCCCCAATTAAAAATTTTCCTGTCCTCTCTGATTCTATCCTTTTCCATGATAATGCTAAAGGCCAGGGAGCAGTGGTCACTGTCCCCCAGATGCTCACCCACTGAGAGATCTGTGACCTGACCTGGTTCATTACCTAGTACTAGATCTAGTATGGCATTTCCCCTAGTCTCCCTGTCCACATTGACAGGAATCCATCTTGGACACACTTAACAAACTCTGCCCCATCTAAACCCTTGGAACTAAACAGGTGCCAATCAATATTAGGGAAGTTAAAGCCTCCCAATCTGCTCCTCTGTATCTCTGTTGCTACCAGGGGGCCTATAGAATACCCCCAATACTCTCTTCCTGTTCCTGACTTCCACCCATACTGACTCAAAATATCTTGAGACTCTATTCCTTAGTTCTAGTCTCATGTACCAGTGCAAACAACATTTCTGCTTCTATATTGTACCCGCTCATAATTTTATGTTTTTACTTGATCTCCTCTTATTCTTCTGCTTTTCAGTCAGTGTAGTCCCAGGGTGACTTAATCTCTCCCCTGATGAAGGGTCTCGGCCTGAAACGTCGACTGTGCTTCTTCCTATGGATGCTGCCTGGCCTGTTGCGTTCCACCAGCATTTTGTGTGTGTTGCTTGAATTTCCAGCATCTGCAGATTTCCTCGTGTTTGCGTTCTCTATTTCCCTTGTCAGTATGAACTGGCAACAGCATTTCTTCTGCAATCACTATCAGCAGAGGTGCACCACAAGGCTGTATGCTTAGCCCCCAGCTTTCCTTGCCTTATTCCCGTAACTGTGTAGCTAAATACAGCTCTTATGGCATACTTATGGCATATTTTTGTGTGGGCACATGGCCAAGTGGTTAAGGCATTGGACTAGCTACCTGAAGGTCGTGAGTTCGAGCCCCAGCCAAGGGAACGTGGTGTGTCCTTGAGCAAGGCACTTAATCACATATTGCTCTGCGACGACACTGGTGCCAAGCTGTATGGGGCCTAATGTCCTTCCCTTGGACAACATTGGTGTCGTGGAGAGGGAAGACTTGCAGCATGGGCAACTGCTGGTCTTCCATACAACCTTACCCAGGCCTGCGCCCTGAAGGGTGAAGACTTTCCAGGTGCAGATCCATGGTCTCGCAAGACTAATGGATGCCCCAACCAATGGCATATTTAAGTTTGCTGACAGTTCCACTGTGTTGGTTGAATCAAAAGTGGTGATGAATTGGCAGATAAAGGTTTGAAAATCTAGTTGAACAGTGCCACAACAACAACCTTTCACTCAACGTCAGCAAAACCAAAGAGCTGATTATTGACTACATGAGGGAGAAGCTGAAGGTTCTTGAGCCAGTTCTCGTTAGGGAATCAGAGATGGAGAGGGTCAGTGACTTCAAATTCCTTGGCATTATTATATCAGAGAATCTGATGTACATAAGTGCCACCACAAAGAAGGCTTGGCAACACTTACACATTTTTGTTTTAGAAGTTTGCACAGACTCAGCATGTCATCTAAAACTTTGACAAACTTCTATAGATGCAATACACACAAAATGCTGGAGGAACTCAGCAGGCCAGGCAGCATCTGTGGGGGAGAAATGTACTGTCGATGATTTGGGCCGAAACCCTTCAGCAGGACTGGAGAAAAAAAGCTGAGGAGTAGATTTGAAAAGTGGGGGGAGGGCAGAAAGAAACACCAGGTGATAGGTGAAAACTGGAGGGGGAGGGATGAAGCAAAGAGCTAGGAAGTTGATTCGTGAAAGAGACAGAAGGCCATGGAAGAAAGAAGAAAGGAGGAGCACCAGAGGGAGGCAATGGGTGGACAAGGAGATAACATGAGAGAGGAACAAGGGGATGGGAAATGGTGAAGGAGGGGATGGAGGCATTACTAGAAGTTCGAGAAATCGATATTCATGCCAGCAGGTTGGAGGCTACCCAAACAGCATATATGGTGTTGTTCCTCCAACCTAAGTGTGGCCTTACCCCAACATTGGAGGAGACCATGGATAGACATAGCAGAATGAGAATGGGAAGAGGAATTAAAATGAGTGGCCACTGGGAGATCCCACTTGTTCTGGCAGACAGAACATAGATGCTCGGCAAACCAGTCTCCCAATCTATATTGGGTCTCACTGATATACAAGATGTATCATCGGGAGCGCCGAACACAGTATATGACCCCCAACTGACTCAGAGGTGAAGTGTTGCCTCACCTGGAAGGACTGTTTGGGGCCCTACGATTGTGAGGGAGGGGGTGTAGGGGAAGGTGAAGTACTTGTTCTGCTAGCAAGGATATGTGCCAGGAGGGTAATCAGTGGGGAGAGACAAATGGACAGGGAGTCGCTTAGGGACTGATCCCTACGGAAAGCCCAAAGTGGAGGGGATGGAAAGATCTGTTTTGTGGTGGGATCCAGTTGGAAATGGTGGGAGTTTCAGAGAATTATGTGCTTGGGGTGGTAGGTGAGGACAAGGGGAACCCTATCCCTGGGAGGATAGGGTAAGAGCAAACGTGTGTGAAATGGAAGCGATGTGGTTGAGGGCAGCTTTGGTGGTGGAGGTAAGGGAAGCTCCTTTCTCCAAAACTTCTGCCATCTCCAACTGGATCCCACCACTAAACACATCTTTCCCTCCCCCCCACTTTATGCTTTCTGCAGGGATCACTTCCTATGCGACTCCCTTGTTCATTTGTCCCTCCCCACTGATCTCCCTACTGGCATGTATCCTTGCAAGCAGAACAAGTACTTCACCTGCCCCCACACCACCTCCCTCACTACCATTCAGGGCCCTAAACAGTCCTTCCAGATGAGGTAACACTTCACTTGTGAGTCTGTTGTGGCCATATACTGTGTTTGGTGCTCCCGGTGTGGCCTCTTATATCGGTGAGACCCGACACAGATTGGGAGACCGCTTTGCCAAGTATCTATGATCCGTCCGCCAGAAAAAGTGGGATCTCCCAGTGGCCACCCATTTTAATTCCAATTCCCATTCCCATTCCGATATGTCTATTCATGTCTTCCTCCACTGTCAAGATAAGGTAACACTTAGGTTGGAGGAACAACGCCTTGTATTCCGTTTGGGGAGCCTCCAACTTGATGGCATGAACAGCAATTGCTCGAACTTCCAGAAATGCCTCCACAGCCCCCCTTCACCATTTCCTATCCCATTGTCTCTCTCATGTTATCTCCTTCTCTGCCCACCGCCTCCCTCTGGTGCTCCTCCCACACCCACCCCCCACCACCTCTTCTTTCTTCCATGGGCCTTCTGTCTTTATCACCAATCAACTTCCTAGCTCTTTGCTTCATCCCTCCCCCTCCAAGTTTCACCTATCACCTGCTGCTTCACTCTCCCCTCCCCGCCACCTTTCAAATCTACTCCTCAGCTTTGTTTCTCCAGTCCTGCTGGAGGGTTTCGGCCCAGAACATCCACTTTACTTTTTCCCGTAGATGCTGCCTGGCCTGTTGAGTTCCTCCAGCATTTTGTGTGTGTTGCTCGAATTTCCGGTATCTGCAGATTTTCTCCTCTTTATGATTCTATAGATGCATGATGGAGGGTATCCTCACTGGTGGCATCATGCCTGTTATTTTGAACGCCAATACCCAAATACCCATGAATAGAAGTCTTACTGCCCAGTCCAGTACAGGCAAAACCCTCCTACTTTTGAGGACATGTACAAGGAGCACAGCCTCAATAAAGCAGCATCCATCATCAAGAACCCCTACCATTTAGACCATTGTTTCTACACAAAAGTGCTATCTGGTGGGAGATACAGGACCCCTACCACCAGGTTCAGGGACAGTTATTACTCTACGACATTAGGCTGCTGATTCAGTGTGGATAACGTCACTCACCTCAAATCTGAACTGATTCCACAAGTGATGGACTAACCTTCAAGGACTTTACAACTCATTATTCTCAATTTTATTTATTAGTCTTTCTATTTTTTTGTACACTTTGTCTTCTTTTGCACATTGGTTGTTTGTCAGTCTATATATAGTATTTTATTAATTCTACTATATTTATTTTCCGGTAAATGCCTGCAAGAAAATGATCTCAAGGTAGTAAATGATGACATGCATGTACTTTGATAATAAATTTACTTTGAACCTTTGAACCCTCATCTCTGGAATCAGCCTGGTGAACTTCCTCTGCAGCACCTTCAAAACCAGTGTATTTTTCCCCAAGTGAGGAGAACGGAACTACATACAGTACTCCATGTGTGACCTCACGAGTACCCTGTACATTTTCAGCAAAACTCCCTGATCTTAATAAATAAATAATCCCTCTAGGCAAATTCCATTTGCCTTCTTGATAACCTGTTGCATCTGCAAATCAACATTTTGCAATTCATGTATACAAACTCCCAGTCCCTCTGCACAACAGCATGCTGCAAACTTTTACCATTTAAATAATAATCTGATCTTCTATTTTTCCTTTCAAAGTGTGTCGCTTTGAATTTACCAGTATTGTACTCCATTTGATAGACCTTTGCCCACTCGTTTTACCTACCTATATCTCTCTGCATACTCTCCATGTACTCTGCACAATTTGCTTTGACACTCAATTTAGTGTCATCAGTAAACTCAGATGTGCTACACTTATTCTGCTCTGGAAAATCATTTAATATATGTCGTGAACAGTTGTGAGCCCAGCATTGACCCCTATGACACTCCATTCACAACTGACTGCCAACCAGAGAACACCATTTTATCCTAATCCTGCCTTCTACTGGTTAACTAATTTTCTATTCCTGCTATTACCCCCAATTCCATGAATCCTTATCTTAAAGAAATGTTTTTTTTCTGTGGCACCTCATCTAATGCCTTCTGGAAGTCAAAGGGTACAGCATCCACCTATTCTCCTTTATCCGCTGCATTCATTATAGCCTTAAAGAACTTACTTGAATCTGTGCTGTGTCTCTATGATGGACCCAGTTCTTTTCAAATGTCTCACTATTACAAAGGTTCAAAAGTTCATTTATTATTAAAGTATACAACTCTGAAATTCCTCTTTTCCAGATAGCCATGAAACCAATAAAGAAAAGAAAAAGGCTGTGTGATTATCAACCCCAAAATCCCTCCTCCCCGCACAAAAAAAGAACAAAAATGGAACAGGAACATCAACCCCCCAAATCTCCCTCCACCCAACACAAAAAAAAACAAGAAAGTTTGGGCAAAAACACACAATGCAAAAAGCATAAGACTGGCGGGGGGTGGGGGGGGCAGGGGTTAGTTCACAGTGCAAGTCTACATCCAAAATGCAGAAAACCTGGGCAACATTCTCCCTCTCCATAACAGAGCAATCCCACCAACAATTAAAAAGATAGACTCCCACTCCATAGCAAAGCAATCTCACCAGTGATAAAAGGCAGGCAGCCAGCCAGTGTTTCAGTCTCCCTCATCGCTTTATTCAGCAAACAACAGAGGCTTTAATTGGCAAAATGGAATAGCATGTTGACTCACAGCCTCCTCACCATGAGGTTCCTGCATGCTGCCTGTACCTTCTGGAATCCCCTCAGAGACTGCAGAATGTAAAACATCCAAACAATCTCCAAACTGAAAATCACAGGCTTCAACAGTTCCGGAATTGCATTTTTTATGAAAAACAATTGTAAAAGACTTAAAAGAAGTGAAGTATAAGATTTCATTATCTATCCAGAGGATGACAACTGAAGAACGTTGTATGCAGGCGCCATCTTGTCTGGAAGATTCCTTAATATTTCTTCATAATGTTAGCTTCAAATGTTTTCCTGAATGTAGACGTTAAGATACCTGGCCTATGGTTACCTGCATTTTATTTCTACATCCTTTTTTAAACTGTAATTTGACAGTCACTCTCTTTCAATCTACTGGGACCTGCCCAGAATCCAAAAAAATGGTAAATTAGTATAAAAGCGTCCACTGTAATTTCCACCATTTTTTTTTTCAGTACCCTGGGATACATCCCGTCAGGATAAGGTGACTTGTCTACCTTTAGGCCCACTATTTTGCTCATCACTATTTGTTTAGTGACAATGATTGTATGAAGATCTTCACCTTCCACCCACATCCATAGCACCTCTCTTTGGCATGTCCTCCACTGAAACCAACGTAAAATAGTTGTTCAAGGCCTCTGCCATTTCTGCATCACCCAATATTAATTCCCCTTCCTTATCTTCTAAGGTACTGGCATTCACATTAACCACCCCATTCAGCTTTATATAATTATAAAAACATACATTATCTTGTTTTATATTTTGTGCTAGTTTACTTTCAGTATCTAACTTCTCTTTCCTTATTGCTTGTTTAGTAGTTCTTTATTGCTTTTTTAAGTTTTCCCTACCTTCCAGCTCCCCACTACTTGTGGTAACTTCATATGTATGAACTTTCAATTTGATACCTCTTTATTGCTGCGTACAATTGCCCTAATCAGATTTCTACCTACGTCTACTAATTTCATATTACTACTTGGTATTCTTCCTATTTAAACACAACTAGTAACAATGTAGTAACACATTTCTCTCCATATCAACACATACCTACTCCTCGAGAAGTATAGATGCATTCTTTCCAGATAATGAATTTGGCATGAAATGAGCCTAATACATTGGAATTTGCTAATAAAAGGAGATAAACTTTATAGGGACTCAATTTCACTAGGCAGAATTCACCCAGACTGACTGTTGAGAACTAAGTTCGATGTGTGTGTTATGTTGTACGTTATTGTGTGTGTGTTCAGTCAAAGCTATGTGCACTATTCATTTGTTAGATTTTGAATATTTATCCCCGAGGCTTTTTAGTTGCTGATTGTAACTTTTTACTTTCTGTTTTCAGTTCATATTCCTACTTTCCGTGAAGGATGTGCCAGTAAGCCTTGCTTTGCTGGGGTACAATGCTATGACAATATACCACCAGAGGTTGGATACACATGTGGCCCATGCCCACCAGGATTTCATGGCAATGGCCATTGGTGCACCAGAACTGATTTTTCAGGTAAGATTTTACACTAATGAAGTAATTACTGGAAGTAATGACAGACTCCATTAGCTGTGACCCCTATTAATAACAATCCCTTCTAATAGTTTTATTAGGCTGGCTATGATAACAAATTAACACAGGTACAAAGATGAATAATGTATTTTCATTTATAGCATTTCAGAAGTGACCAAAATGTTATTTTTAAAGGAAGCATTAAACAACTGTCCAGAAGATTCCAGGTTCATTTAAATTTCAGCAACATAATAAAATACTGTAATGAGTTATAGCCGTGCTTAGTGGGTCAGGGTCACTGTGCCTTTGAGGTGGGGAGTAAAGGTGAAATTATTGCTCAGCTGCTTCAGCTGCCATATTCAGCATACATCATGGGGCCTAGTTGTTCCATTTCAGGGACATTGAAATCCCCAAAAGAATCCAAAGCCCTCAGAAGATTTTTGGCATCCAATCAACGCTGATAGAGTTCCTCTTGACCTTACCAACCACCCCATAAGTCTTTGCATCTAACATATCATCCTCCCCAACTTCTGCCATCTCCAAAGGGATCTTACCTCCGAATGCATCTTTACCTCTCCCCCTCCACTTTCTGCTCTTTCCATAATCCCCATTGCCCCCCTCCTTAATCTCCCTTCCAACACATCCCTGCAAGTGGTCTAAGTGCTGCATCTGCTCATTCACCTCCTCCCTCACCTCCATTCAGATGAAACAACACTTCACCTGCAAATCTGTTGGGGTCATCTATTGTGTCCGGTGATGCTGATACAGCTTCCTCCATTGGTGAGACCCATCGTAAGCTGGGGCACTGCTTTGTCGAGCGCCTCCACTCTATCCTCCAAAAGTGGAACTTCCCAGTGGCTAAACATTTCAGCTTCCATTCTGACATGTTGCTCCATGGCCTTCTCTTGTACTGTGAGGAGGCCACCCTCTGGGTGGAAGAGCAACACCTTGTACTCCGTCTAGGTAACCTCCAACCTGATGGCATTAATATCAATTGCTCCTCCTGGAAAAAGAAAGGTTTTTCCATCCACCTCCACTCTTCTTCCATTCACTCTGGCCTGTTATCTCTTCTCACCTGCCTATCACCTCCTCCTGGATCTCCCCCTTCTTCCCTTTCTCCTATGGTCCACTCTAGGCTCCTATCAGATCCCTTCTTTTTCAGCCCTTGACCTTTCCCACCCACCTGGCTTCACCTATCACCTTCTGGCTATCCTCTTTCCCCTTGCTCCACCATTTTATTCTGGTATCTTCAACCTTCCTTGCCAGTCTTGAAAAAGGGTTTCAGCCCAAAACATCAGCTGCTTATTCATTTCCATAGATGCTGTCTGATCTGCTGAGATTCTTTTCAGCATTTTGTGTGAATTGCTTTAGATTTGCAGCATCTGCTGACTTTGTTGCATTTATATTTTCCTCAATCCATTAATTGTTGTGTGGATCAACAGTACAACCTGGAAGAGCGGAAATGATTTAACTGGGATGGCAACTAAGCTGCATAACCACACTACAGTAAACAAGGTTAATTTTTTGCGCAAATTATATTTAACTATTCTCTCACTGCATGTTTTTTTTTCTGGGGACATTACTCTGCTTGTTATGGGAAAAGTTGTAATGTATTTATTTCTATATTGTCTTTCAGCAGACACCTGTCTTTCCTGAGTAAACTGATTCTGGGGTTCAGCAGACTGTTCTGAATTATTTGCTTCATTCCTCTTCTGTGCCATTGACCTACACGGTATTATCTACAACTACTTTGCAAACCAAAATACACAAGCATCTGAAGCCAATATTCATCTTCTTTTTATACTACACTAGGGATAATTTACAGCAGGCATATAATCTAGAACCACATTTCTCGGATAGTGAAGGAGACACATGCAGTAATCGGGTGAAATCCATACCCAGGACCTGAGGACGTAATTGAAACCAGGTTGATGGAGTTATGCAGCAAGAGCACTAGTGCTGCACCACCATAATGCTCAATAGTTAATGCACTTCTGCATTGAAAAAATCTAATAGCTATTAGAGATGTCATGAACATGGAAAAGATTAAATGCTATACCATTGTGATCAAAACTATTTTCTTTCAAATATAGAAATGTCACAGAGGGGAACAAAAATCCATATTGATTTATGCTGTTAGGATTACATCACAATTTTAGATTATCCTTTCCTAAGTAAATAGTTTCATTCTCTGATGGGAATGTAACTGCATGATCTGGCTTGGGCACAGTCTACAGTTAAAATCATTTAGCAGAGGAAAAAAAAACATTTTTATTTGATATAGAGAACTACAAGCTCAGAAACATCAGACCATTAAACAGTATTTTCATAACCCATCAAAGACTTTGTGATGAAATTGGTCTTTGGCAATAATGCAAAATAGCCCATAGTATCCATTTGCAATTGGTTTAAGCTAGCATCCAAATTTTAACAACCTAGTTAGTTATCTCTGAACACAGTAAAACAGATATAAAAGGGAATGCCCTTCAAATTACTTGTATTTTATTCAGCACACAGACACTAAATACATTTTAGAAGCTTTTTTGTATCAAAATAATTTTAATGAGCAATGCACTGTACACCAATTAAATACAGTTTAATTTTATAACTCATTCTAATGATATTTCAATATGATAACTCTAAGGTACAGTACTAACTTGAACAAGCCTATTGAAATGCTTATTTTTGATGAATTTATATGTAGCCCCCTTGGTAAGCCTCAGGGTCGCTCAACTCGCTGTCGTCTAGGGGAAACAGCCCTCAGCCCGCCAAACTGGCTAATTAAATTTGTGTGGATGCTGTGTGATGTACCCCACCCCACCAAATAACAGACAATACACCATATATGATTAAATGAATTACAATTTATAGATCTTACTGGAACTATGTAATTAATAGATAAAATATAAAAGGCACCAAACTTATCAAAGTTCAACCTCTTCGTGCACAACAATTGGAGCTCTAGTAACGATCCTCTTTTCACCATTTGATCCCCTCTGACCACCTCGACCCGCCGCCTGGGACCAACCATGGTGGTCGACCAGACACTCCACACGAGTCTGTCTTCGTCTCCTCTCCTCGCCAAAGACCCTGGACCTTGGACTCCGACTCAGGATCCGACCCATCGGCCAGCTCACAGCATCACATCCACTCTCTCTCTCCCCATCACGCCTTCTGCCCCAAAACCCATGCATCACAATAACTTACAGATACAAAAAAAAAGAATAACATCTATCCTAATTGGTTAGCAACTGAATACAACTCCCTCTATAACCCAAAGAAGCTGCCAGTGAGAGAACTTTCTCAGCAGTTATCATAACAAAGAAGCCATTTTGATTAGCCTACGCAGTAAAATAAAAGAAGAAACCCCTTACATATAATATAGCTATAAAATATAAAATTGAACAAGGTTTTCACTCTTAGATATATGAAGGAATACGTTTTAAGGGAAAAGGTAAAAAGACCAAATACGTTCTATTAAAATACCTGACTTGAAAATCAGTCATTATCTTTAAAAGTTTTTAATATATTCTGTATTCATACCTTTTCCTAAAAGAAGCCTATTTGGCACATGTTCATAAAATGTCTATGTCATTTTTTTACGAAGTGATCTTATTCCCCACTAATTTTGCCTGTTACGTATTCTCCCCATATTGTAATCACGTCTCCCCCCCATCCCATTCTATCACTCTCTTACACAATTGGAATAATTTGATTGACCAATTACCTATATGTATTTCAAATGTGGAAGCAAGCCTGAGAACCCAGAGGAAACATATGCAGTCACACAGATAGTACGCAAAGTCCATATAGACAACAGACTGCAAGGTAAAGATTTAGCACAATGCATTTTATGCACACTTTGATAGGGAGAACAATGGCACACGCATGTGAGCCATCATATTCCATGTTGACTTTGTAATTTCAGTCTCTGAGGCTGACGTCTGGGTAACTTTCAACAGGGTGAATTCATGAAAAAGCATTTGATCCAGACAGCATCCCTCTGACCAAGTACCATAGATCTTTGCAGACCATCTGACTGGAGTGTTTATGGATGTACTCACCTCTCATTTCTGAGTTCTGAGGATCCTACTGCTTCAAAGAGGCATTTATTGTACTGGTGCCCAAGAAGAGCATTGTGCCTTACTTCAGTTACTACCATCCAGTGACACTTGTATCATCTGTAATGAAGTGCTTTGATTAAGTCCTCCTCAGAGATTACCTGGATCTGATTCAGTTTGCCTACCTGGCACAATAAGTCACCAGATGATGTTATTTCTCTTGTTCTGCACTCTGCTTGGGATCATTTGAACAAAAGGAACACGTATGTCAGGCTTCCGAACGGACATGGATAACTTCATCCATCACAACTGTGAACTGATTCTACAATCTCCAGTGTTCTCACTGCAAATCTTCCAGGGATGAAATTTTCAGAAGTTTCTCCGGGAAGCTGCTTTGAGGAAAGGGGGCATCTCTCTGAACTTCCTGGGCAGCAACTTGGCGTTCCATTGAATTGCACTGCACCATGTGATGTTTGGACTTCCATTGCAGAACATCGTCACCCTATCCATCCATGTAATACTGAGTTGTGGGTTTTAGCAATTTTTGCAAATAACTATGGCTGCCCTGAAAATCACAACCTTATTCATCAGATTCAAATAAATGTACTGTATAAAAAAGACAAGTATCTCCTCTCTGGAAAGTATGGGCTTCAGGTTTTGTGAAACTGTGGGCCATACTCGAAATAAGTTCCTCGAACTGGCTTTTGTGTACACACTGTACATGTGATGAGTTACTTATGAAGTCCTCATTTAGTTTTGTATCAGCAGAACCAGCATGTTACCTTAACCACAAGATGGATGGAACTTGTGATGTCCTTTCTGTTGACGACTGTCCACTTACTCCTCAGCTATGCTACGCAAATGATCCTATTTGCATCTTTGGGTATCAATCCTACTTTGCTTTCCACCTCTGCATTGTAACAGGTGGGTGCAGTAGTTCAGCAAAGTGTTTCTTGCTTCTACAACTTGGGCTAAGATACATTTAGGAGATTGTGGATCAGGATCAGTCAGGAATAAAGAAGGAAAAAGGAGTAGAAGCAGAGCTCAAGATAAAACTATTCTGTGTTCTGCCAATGGATGTGACGTCCTCTCATTTCTATCCCTTTTGTTACCTCTCGCCTGAGCATACCTTGGTGTGACCTGCAATATGCAGAATTTGACTGAGAGAGATAGAAAGACAGTATTGAGCGTACACAAGATGTGGGGCAAATAATGACTTCTATTGAGTTTGCTTGTCAATTGGGAGTTGTATTTGTACTTGCGTATTTGATGTCCCACGTGTCTCAATTGATCCTGAATTGTATCTGGAATGTGATGGTTCTTGTGTGGATTGGTAAGCAGTGTAGGGTAGAGTTAGGTGTTGTTGCGATGGTTTAACATTGTAAAGCTTTAGTTAGTTTTATGTGCTCATGAGAAGGGTTCTAATTTCAATCACGTATGTCTGATTATTACTTTTGTTGAACTTCAGTCACGTTCTGGGAGCATTGCCCCAGTTTTGACATCCTCACTTTACGCGTGTGGCAATTCCAGCTTTTGTTGCTTCTTTTCCATTGCCCCCACCTCCTAACAGGAGGATCAAAAGTCCCTCCGCCATTATGGAATTTGAATTCAGGTGAACCCTGCTTTCCATTCTGTGAATCATCCTGTACATTTGCATGAGATGATTCTCAGGGAAGCCTGATACCAAGTGAGGATTTTGGGTCACATATCTGATTTCCACAACGACTCCCAAGTAAATAAATTACTCACAGATGTTTATTTTCACCCATCAGATCCTCAGATGGCTGAGACCCAGACAGTGCTCAGATGGTTAAAAAGGATGTTAAATATATTATTTTACTTGAATTTGTAGTTCTCAAATGTGATTTTGTTCCACTTAAATTTTTAAAGTTCTTTCAAAAACTATGGGCTAAATTTTCTTCTGTATTGAAGGACTATTCAAGCAGGCATTTGGGTTATGTTTCTCATAGTACAACACAGCAGCTGCTTTATCAGTAGTGATCCTTTACCCATTTCAAAATCAGAACAGTGTGAAATATCTGAGCACAAAAAAAAGCAAAATGCTGGAGAAAGATGCAGTTTGTTGATGTTGCTGTCAAGGTTGTAATGAGGAATTTAGTACAGCAGTTTACCTACGAATAATGGACATTTCATATTAAGCATTGTATTCCTGAAACCTGGAACGCTATAATGGAGACTATACAGTGTTACATACTGATAGGAGGAAGGTAACTGTCCTTAGGATAAAGAAATGTTACATGCACTTTGCAAATTACTTCAAATTCTATGCTTGCAAATTTAATAACAAGCAATTTGGGAAACCAGATGAATTGTATTCAGATGGAAAGTACTCACCTTCCAGTCTCAAGTTCTAATTCTGTCCAGATCAATGTGATTCGCATCTCTCCTGACTGTGAGTTTGTTAGTAGTAGTGCACCTGGCATTAAAGACTCCAGTCTATTAAGGCTGAACTTAACAAAGTGATGGGAATTGATTTTGAGCCAGATACAATGACTAGAGTTAGGAGTTCAGCATGGAAAACTTAAACCTAAATCAGGGAGCAGTCACAATGTATTTACTTAGAAGCACAATGAAAATAGCACCAGAGGAAGCAGTACAGTTACACACATGAGGATAAATACACAAATACGTAAAAATAAAAATAAATAGATAAATAAATAAATATATGGATATACGTGGCTGAACTGAATATAAGAACTGATTTAGATACAGGTTGTTAGGGAAATGTTCAACTTTTTCAGAATTTGAAGTTCAAATTTATTACCAAAGTATGTATACTATATACAACCTTGAGATTCAGCTTCTTTCAGGCAGCCACAAAACAAAGAAACGCAATAGAATCCATGAATAACCACACACAACAAAGACTGATGAACTTCCAATAGGCAAAAGAAGACAAATCATGCAAATAGTAAAATAAATAATCTACAGATCCTGAGCGCAGATTCCCAATAGTAAGTCCACATCTGTGAAGTCAGTTCAGCACTGAGGCGAGTGAAGCAGGCCCAGGAGCCCGATGGCTGCAAGGCAGCAATTGATTCCGACCCTGGCAGAGTGGAATCCAAGAGTCCTGCACCCCCCACCCAATGGTAGTAGTGAGAAGAGAGGGGGAAGAACCAAATGCTGGCAGATGGTTAGGGCTCAGGTTGGGGATCTTGACTAGCACAGAGAAGAATGCCAGTTTGTTTTCTGCTCTGCTTTAATCTGGCTTTTGCGGCTTTAATCAGTGTGGAGTAATGAGGCTGAGCATGGGTTAATTTTCTGCTCTCGGGCCTTGACGCAACATCCTCCCACAGTGACGGCCAACCCGCTGAGAGCCGTACCAGCAATCTCAGGAGACAAGTTTACCATATCCTTCAACAGGTCCACAAATTGCTGCTTTGCTTAGATGGTTCAAAAGTATATTTCTTTAAAGGGAAAATACAGGCTGCAGATTGCAGTGATCACAGTTCAGAAGTATATCCAGTAGAATACGGTGGATTCTGGTTAATTGGGGCACATTAGGACCAGGACATTTTGGCTCAATTAAGCAGTTGCCCTAGTTAGCTGAAGTTTCAGGGACATAGTTAAAAAGATATAAAAAAAAGACAAACCGAACAACAAATTATGTTTTAAAATGAAATACAGAACAAATAAGGACACTACCAATACTATTACAGTACTGTGAACCTGTGTATTATTTCCTAATCAACGGAGGAAATTGAAATTCAGATATCTTTATTGTCATTGCATAGTACAATTTGTCATGCACCAATACAGCAAAAATGAATTTGCAGCTCTCATATTCAATTCATCTGCATTGTGTTCTTTTGATTGAAAATGAACAAAGTCAATGCAGATAATGGACTGCTTTCATACATTGCTGTCGATGATTATGTCGTCCAAATCATAATTTTTATTATAACATTCAAGCTGATCGTTGATCCTTTCATATTCTTCGTAGTTTCTAAATTGCCGAAGCAGCGATTTTTTTTTTTTAACTCCTGCCCATTTCTGGCATATGGATGCTTGAAACCACAGTGAGTAAAACAATTCTAAATTGCCTCACTTTTTGTTACTCACCAACTATCAATGACAAAAATCACTGTCTTAGAACACAAACACGCACAAGTGTTTCCATTTAAGGACATTCCACTCAAAGCATGGTGTTGTGTCTAAACTCTAAACAGGCAGACACAACTGATGCTAGTTAGAAACTGTTCAACAACAGTCTCCCGCCCAATTAAGCAGCATAGTGTTCCAAAGAAACCAAGGTAATCCTGGCTACTTTGTCAATTAGATTTTATTCTTTAAGAGTTGTCCCAAATAAGTGGTTGCCCCAATTAACCAATGATCTAATTAACCAGCATCCACTGTATCTGGTAGTTTTGTACCCACAAAATGCCGCTGTAGGCTGCCAGTATCATTTTGCAAAAAATGAACTATTCAAAACCTTTTCTTTTTTTAAAATTTAAACATTTAAAGAAAAGTCCTCTAGCATCAAAGACTGTTATGACGCTGTAACAACATAGAAACATAGAAAATAGGTGCAGGAGTAGGCCATTCTGCCCTTCGAGCCTGCACCACCATTCAGTACGATCATGGCTGATCATCCAACTCAGAACCCTGTACCAGCCTTCCCTCCATACCCGCTGATCCCTTTAGCCACAAGGGCCATATCTAACTCCCTCTTAAATATAGCCAATGAACTGGCCTCAACTGTTTCCTGTGACAGAGAATTCCACAGATTCATCAATCTCTGTGAAGTTTTTCCTAATCTCGGTCCTAAAAGGCTTCCCCTTTATCCTCAAACTGTGACCCCTCGTTCTGGACTTCCCCAACATCGGGAACAATCTTCTTGCATCTAGCCTGTCCAATCCCTTTAGAATTTTATACATTTCAATCAGATCCCCCCTCAATCTTCTAAATTCCAACGAGTATAAGCCTAGTCGATCCAGTCTTTCATCATACGAAAGTCCTGCCATCCCAGGAATCAATCTGGTGAACCTTCTTTGTACTCCCTCTATGACAAGAATGTCTTTCCTCAGATTAGGGGACCAGAACTGCACAGAATACTCCAGGTGTGGTCTCACCAAGGCCTTGGACAACTGCAGTAGTACCTCCCTGCTCCTGTACTCGAATCCCCTTGTTATGAATGCCAGCAAACCTTTCACCTTTTTCACCACCTGCTGTACCTGCATGCCCACTTTCAATGACTGGTGCATAATGACACCCAGGTCTCGTTGCACCTCCCCTTTTCCTAATCGGCTACCATTCAGATGATAATCTGTTTTCCTGTTTTTGCCACCACAGTGGATAACCTCACATTTATCCACATTAAATTGCATCTGCCATGAATTTGCCCACTCACCTAACCTATCCAAGTCACCGTGCATCCTCTTAGCATCCTCCTCACAGCTAACACTGCCGCCCAGCTTCGTGTCATCCGCAAACTTGGAGATGCTGCATTTAATTCCTTCATCTAAGTCATTAATATATATTGTAAACAACTGGGGTCCCAGCACTGAGCCTTGCGGTACCCCACTAGTCACTGCCTGCCATTCTGAAAAGGTCCCGTTTATTCCCACTCTTTGCTTCCTGTCTGCCAACCAATTCTCTATCCACATCAATACCGTACCCCCAATAACATATGGCAACTCAGATAATTAAACATGCATATAAATGCTGAATGGAAAACACAGGTCATAAGGGTTCATCAAAAATCAAGAATAGTAGGAATAATTACTATATTCATAGCTGTAAGTCCTGAAGTTCAGTGCTTAAGATGGCAGTGATATCTTCCACCATGCAATCTGATTTTTACAGACTTCTCTGCCCTCAGACCAGGAAATCTTTTGAGACATGGACGAGGTTAAATCTGGTGTAGGTATTAAAATCAGATCAAAATCCACAGAAACACAAGATGCAAGGGGAATCAATAAGACCATTCCATATGATTTAATTTAGTTTAGTAAGTTTTACTGCATTTAATTATTTCTGCACATGAATTTATAAAGATTGTAAATTTCTATTATGTTCAATTTTATTACTTCCTAGGAATTTTTTAAATGTCTAATTGTCAAAAATAATTAGAGGCATACAATTTCTTTGACAACTTTGGCAGTTGGTACCAAAATTACTGGGAGTTCTGTTGGCTATTTGCATTGGAATAGACCCTCATGTGCAATGTACCGTACCTGAGGAGGTTTTGCACCGCGCTGCATTAGGACAGGGCCCTATCTTTCCATTCTCTGTCTTGGAATGAACTACACTGCATTAGCTGAAGGCTTGCACTGCACTTCAAATCACTGTACTACATTCCTAATGGAATATAGATCTGGCGTGCCTTCTTTGTAATTGCATCGCTATGTTGGCCGATATACTAGCCAACCAATCAATATGCCAGCCAATATGCCGAGATCTCTATTCCCAGCAGAAGATTGCTTTGGATCAAAACAGAAGAACAGGTGGCTGTAGATCAGTGCAGTAGCTGATCTGTCCCAATAATGCCAATTTAACTTGTATGATAAAGGAAGGTTTGTGTATTTGAAAGACAGAAATCCATATAAAAAATATAGCACAAAAGGAGATCATATTGGCTTTATGCAAGACTAATTTGACTGGATCCACAGACCTGTTTTCTCCCCATAGATATGCAAATACTTTCAAGTATTTGCCTAGCTTCCTTTTTGGAACATTACACTACACCTGCCAATACAACCATCCCTAGTGCTTACTTTCAAACCCTAGTCAATACTGTAAAAGTAAGAAGCTTTCATATTTTTCTCTTGTCACTCACCTTCATTCTGGCCTTTCTGTCAATAGTTAGTTTTCTACCCTCTGCAGACCCTTCATGATCTTATATATCTCTGTTAGATCTCCTCTCAATTTCATCTATTGCAAGACATTTTCTTCAGTTAATCAAAATAACTGAAATCCCCAGGCACTGGCATTGTTCTACTAAATCTCTTCTGCAGCTTTTCTAGCTCTTTTACATCTGTCCTAAATTCTAGTATCCAGAAATAGACACAATAATCCAGTGTGGTCAAACCAATATTTTGTGGCTTCTCAGTCATCCTTGCTTTTATACTCTGTGCTTATATTTATAGAGCCCTGGGAGTATAGAGAGGGGGCAAAATCAAAATGGGTGATGAATACAGAACAGAAGGTATGGTAATTGAATGCCCACAGTATACAGAATAAGATGTATGATCCTGTAGTGCTGTTCTAGATTGACAGGTATGATGCTGTGGGCATCACTGAGATGTGGCAAGGAAAATCATAGTTGGAACTTAACGTCCAAGGATACACAGCTTTTATCGGAAGGACAGGCATGTAGGCAGAGGGGGTGGAGTGGCTCTGCTGTTTAATAAAAAATAAAATCAAATCCATAGAAAAAAGTGACATAGGGTCGGAAGATGTAGAGCCCACTGCTCTTCTCTCTGTATACACAGGACTGCGTGGCTAGGCTTAGCTCACATACCATCTATAAATTTGCTGACGATACAACCATTGTTGGTAGAATCTCAGGTGGTGACGAGTGAGGACTGAGATGTACCAACTAGTGGAATGGTGCCACAGCAACAACCTGGCACTCAACGTCAGTAAGACGAAAGAGCTGATTGTGGACTTCAGGAAGGGTAAGATGAAGGAACACATACCAATCTTCATAGAGGGATCAGAATTGGAGGGAGTGAGCAGTCTCAAGTTCCTCGGTGTCAAGATCTCTGAGGATCTAACCTGGTCCCAACATATCAATGTAGTTATAAAGGAGGCAAAACAGCAGCTTTACTTTATTAGGAGTCTGAAGAGATTTGGCATGCCAACAAATACACTCAAAAACTTCTGTAGTTGTACTGTGGAGAGCATTGTCACAGGCTGCATCACTGTGTGGTATGGAGGGGCTACTGCACAGGACCGAAAGAAGCTGCAGAAGGTTGTAAGTTTAGTCAGCTCCATCTTGGGAACTAGCCTACAAAGTACCCAGGACATCTTCAGGGAGCAGTGTTTCAGAAAGGCAGCGTCCATTAATAAGGACCTTCAGCACCCAGGGCATGCCCTTTTGTCATTGTCACCATCAGGTAGGTGCCACAGAAGTTTGAAGGTACACTCGGCGATTCAGGAACAGCTTCTTCCCCTCTGCCATCCGATTCTCTGAATCTTTGGATACTACCTCACTTTTTAAAAAAATGTACAGTATTTCTGTTTTTGCACTTTTTAAAATCTATTCAATATACATAATTGACTTACTTGTTTATTATTATTTTTAATTTAATTTTTTTCTCTTTGCTAGATTTTGTATTGCATTGAACTGCTGCTGCTAAGTTAACAAATTTCATGTCACATGCCAGTGATAATAAACCTGATTCTGATTATTATGAGTAGAGTTAAGAAACTGCAAAGATAAAATGACTGTAATGGAGTTATATACTGTCCCCAAAGGAAAATAGAGTAGTCATGTAATAAGGGCAATGTTATAATAGTCATTTGAAGAATGCCTATGAGATAGCTTTTTAGAGTATCCTGTGGTTGAGCCCACTAGGGGAAAGGCAATTCAGGATTAGGTGTGGTGTAATGACCCAGATTTGAATTAGGGAGCTTAAGGTAAAGAAACCCTTAGGAGACAGTGATCATATTTTGATAAAATTCACCCTGCAGTTTGAGAGGGAAAAGATAAAGTCAGATGTATCTATATCACAGTGTAGTAAAGAGAATTACAGAGGCATCAGAGAGGAATTGGCCAAAGTTGTTTGGAAGGGGACACCAGCAGGGACGACAGCAGAACAGCAATGGTTAGGTTTCAAAGGCAATTCAGAAAACACAGCATACATCAAGAAGAATTATGTTAAAGGGAAGATGAGGCAACCATAGCTGTCAAGGGAAGTCAAAGACTGTTTTTTTTTAAAAAAAGAGGACATACAATATAGCAGCAATTAGTGGGAAGTCAGAGGAATGGGAAGTTTTTAAAAAAACAGCAGAAGGGGTTTGAAAAAAATAAATGGAGGAGAAGATGATATTTGAATGTAAACTAGCCAAAATAAAAAATATAAAGCGGACACCCAAAAGATTTCTTCAGATATAAAGAGTAAAAGAGAGAGGAGAGTGGACATTAGACTGCTGAAAGATGACACTGGAAAAGTAGTAATGGGGGACAAAGGAATGGCAGATGAACATAGTACTTTGCATCAGTCTTCACTGTGGAAGACACTAGTAGTTTGCTATAAATTAAGAGTTTCAGGGGAAAACAGGAGTATAGTTGCTATACGAAGGAGAAAGTAAAAGGTCTGAAGTTAGTTAAGTCACGGGAACCAAATGGACTACACCCCAAGGTTCTCAGGGTGGTGGCTAAAAAGATCTTGAAGGCATTAGTAATGATTTTTCTAGAATCATTAGATCCTGGAACGGTTCTAGAGAACTGGAAAATTGCAAATGTCACCCCATTCATTAAGAAGGGAGGGAGGCAGAAGAAAGGAAATTTATAGGTCATTTGGCCTAATTTCATTCATTGGGAAGACATTGGAGTCCTTTATCAAGGATAAGGTTTTGGGGTACTTGGAGCTGTATGATAAAGTAGAACAAAGTTAGCATGGTTTCCTTGAGGGAGAATCTTGCATGTTGAATCTGTTGGAATCCTTAAAGGAAATAACAGGTAGGATTGACAAAGGAGAGTCAGTGGATGTTGTTTACTTAGATTTTCAGAAGGCCTTTGACAAGGTGCTGCACGTGAGGCTACTTAACAAAATAAGAGCCCGTTGTATTATAGGAAAGATACTAGCATGGATAGAAGTTTGGCTAATTGGCAGGAGGCAAAGGGTGGAAATAAAGGGAGCTTATTCTGGTTGCCTGCCAGTGTCAAGTAGTATTCTGCACAAGTCAGTCTTGGGACTGCTCTTTTTCACATTGTACGTGAATGATTTGAGTGATGCAATTGATGGCTTTTTGGCCAAGTTTGTGAATAATACAAAGATTGGTGGAAGGGCAGGTCGTGTTGAGGAAGTGAGGAGTCTGCAGAAGTTCTAGAACAGATTGGGAGAATGAGCAGAGAAGCGGCAGATGGAATATAGTGCAGGAAAGTGTACGGTCATGCACTGTGGTAGAAGGAATAAAGGCATAGACTATTTTCTAAACAGGAAGAAAATTAAAAAATCGAAGGTGCAAAGGGACTTGGAGTCCTTGTGCAGGATTCCCGAAAAGTTAATTTGCAGATTGAGTCAGTGGTAAGGAAGGCAAATGCAACGTTAGCATTTATTTCAAGAGAACTAGAATATAAGACCAAGGAGGTGATGTTGAGGATTTATAAGACTTGGAGTATTTGAGCAGTTTTAGGCCCCTTATCTAAGAAAAAATGTCCAGAGGAGGTTCACAAGAATGATTCTGGGAATGAAAGGGTTATCATATGAGAAGTGTTTGATGCTCTAGGCCTGTACTCACTGGAGTATAGAAGAATGAGGTAGGATCTCATTGAAATCTATTGAATATTGAAAAGCCTAGAGTGGATGTGGACAAGATGTTTCCCATAGTGAGGGAGTCTAGGACCAGAGGGCACAACCTCAGAACTGAGGGACATCTATTTAGAACAGAGATGGGGAATTTCTTTAGCCAGAGGATGGTGAATCCATGGAATTCATTGCTCAATGACTTGGCCTCCACAGCTGTCCATGGTAGAGGTTGATAGGGTCTTGGCTATTCAGGGCATAAAAGGTTACAGGGAGAAGGTAGAAGAATGGGTTTTTAGAAGGTTAACAAACCAGCCATGAAGAAATGAGAGAATGGACTCAATGGGCAGAGTAGCCTAATTCTGCTCCTGTGTCTTGTGGTCTATAATATATACTACTTTTGCCTCTTAAAACAGATGATGCACATGTCACCACAGGACTCGTTGTTAATTTCAGAATATTTCCTTTAGTTTATATTTCCGTTCCGAATTGCAACACTTCATATTTTCATTGCTTTCTGTCTGCCCATTCTACCAGCCTGTCAATGTTTTCTTGAAGACTTTTCCTGTTTTTAATTCACTGTACTTCCAAGGTTTGTGTCATCTGTAGGTCTGAAAATTGTACCCTGTGCCTAGGAATTCAGTTATTAATAACAAACAGTAAACCTCTGATCTGATCCCCTCAGCATTTTGTTACTGGACTGGGAGCTATCTAGACTATTGGATGTTATTCCATTAGTACTCCAAAACATTTCTTCAACTTTCTTTTAGCTGTTATATCATATATTTTCTATTGGCTCTGCTGAGTTTAAAAGGGGCCTGGTAGAAAGAGCATGGTAGATGTAAATGGAGCATGGGAAAGGAGGCAAGGGCAAGTTTAAGAAAACCACGAGGCTGCCGGTGATTCAGATACCAAAACCTTGGGATTTCTGAACACTTGGATGCATATTTTTGTAAGTTTGCTGTGTAAAGAAAACAAATGGTCTTGGTAACTTCACTGTGTACTTCCTTTATTTGTGAAACAGCCTATTTTTTCATCACTAAGAAAATTTTCTATCTACCTCGCTGAGGCTGATTTTCGTTATTGCCGAACATTAGATGTGCAATGCTAGGCTGATGTAAGCTTAACATCAATGAATAAAGCTTGAGTATTGTAAGTCCTTTTCACTGATACTTGAAAATTGAATTGATGTCGTAAAGGAGCCTGATCAAAATACTGTTGTAGGCATTTACAATGTACTAGTTTTCAATTTTAAGGGTCATGCAATCTCAGCACCACATTTTTCACATAAAACCAAAAGTTTGTTCCAATGACTGATACCACATTGATGGGATTATTTTAAATCAGTTACACATTTTAATTTCAATTGTACAGTCACGAGTTTATTTGCAAGGTAACTGAAGCACTCAATATTTTTCTTTGATTGGTTGCATTTCTACTTAGATCAATACAGATTGAAAATTCACAGTCCATTATTTCAAATAGTTGCATCAAAGATTTCATTGTGGGGTTCAGTTAATTTCAGAAACAATAGAGTCTGATCATTTTGTAAATATTTCATGGTATTCGTTAGCAAATGGATACGATATATTCCATGAGCTATTCAATGAAATAAAAGAATTATAGCAGGAAGATGTAGAGCAATATGATGCATATAGCTATGGAAAATAGATGTTTTTGACAGAGAAATCTGTTTGCAGACCATTTTCAGGGATGAGATTTTTACACATCTTGGGGACGTCTGTACCGATGTAAAGGCTTATATGCACACGCCACCGTGGAATTAACAGTATAGCTTTAATCAGAATGAGATGAGAATCAAAGATGCTATAATAAAAAACATTAGCAGTTGCAATCCAATCATTAATTTTGTTCAACCTTCATTTCTATACATCATCAAGTTTGTTCTGCAATAACGGCCATCTTTGACCTGTCTCATGCTGCCAAAGCATTTTGTTGTTTTTAACACACTTAATAATTGCATTCCATAGCTTAATAATCTGTGTAGTTGGAGTTAAGTAAATTTTCCCTCCTGATCTTGTTGAAGATGAAACCTTTCCCAGTTACTTTCAAGGCTATCCACAACAATTCACTTGTTCATACGCTGCTTGGTGTGAGTCGTGTTAGAATATTAGAGACCAAAATATTGTGGCCATTGATCTGTGGCTGTTCTGAGATGTACATAAAGTAGGCCTTCCTGAGATTCAAAACAGAGGAGTGGCCTGCAGATTCAAGGAAAATGGAGCTTTTCTTTGTTAAAACTTGGACTGCCAGACTTGCATACTCCAAGTTTTGAAATAATTATTGCAGGTATATGTAGAGAGATTCAATTTGGCTAGCTATAGAAAACAAACATCTCTAAGTTGCCAAGAAATTAGCTTGCAGAAGATTCTCATGAACAGCACAACTGTGTGACCTGGAGACAGCCTGTACCAAAATTTGTGCTCAGCTACACACAATGCCATGAAACTGAGATTATATCCTGAATGGAGAATTTAATCAAAGATGCTAAAGTAAGGAGATTGTCATTTTGTCATGCACCAAGCAATATAATAGGAGCTTTATTTAACACTTACCTTCTATTCATCCTTAAATGAGTCAATGCTAAACTGGAGATGTTATCCTGATATTTCCTACCTTCAGTCAATAGCAAGGAATTAGCAGGGCTTTCCAACTTCATGGGAAAAGACGCATCAGAAATGTGGTGCTGGAGTTCTGTAGCCCATAAAAAGGAGACCCTTGCTATCACAAACTAATGAGCTTGGGATTTAAAGCCACCCAATAATGCAATTTTAGCCCATGCTCAAGTTTCTTGGAAGCTTTACATGCTTTTTAAAATTTTAAGTAATAGTCATATTTACTGAAAAAGTCTGAAAAAAATTATTAACAAAATTATGTTTTGTAGGTTCTCAAAGGCCCAGAGTTACCATAACAACTGCAGGAGTCACTTTCACAACCGCTATACCCAGTGTAACAGCAACTACTTTCAAGAAGGCACATTTTCATCATTGGACAACTGCCTATCATGGGTCAACAGATCATCCCATGATCTCATCTGTTGAATTTACACTTGGAAAACCTTCAGCTGAACAAAATTGGTCTCCTATGTTCTTAGAAAATAATGATGGGTACAGAGAGAGCAGCACAGCAGAAGTGACAAATGGTAATGCAGAACCCTATAGCATGAAAGGAGAAATGAGTATTTCAAAAACAATTGATCTAACATTGACTGAGAGAAGGCCCTTAATAAAGTCACATCCTCCCTTTGTGACTACAACTTCAGAAAGCCTTTTCACAGAGGATGAGCTGATGCCCGAGCCACAGATTGTTACATGTGCAGATTCACCATGTTTTTCAGGGGTTCCTTGTGAACCAACTCTCTATGGAAGCTTCAAATGTGGACGGTGCCCTTTTGGCTATTTTGGTGATGGAATCACTTGCAAAGGTATGGTGTCATATCATTCTTGTTATAATAACATCTGTTCGTGCCCATAAATTTTCAATTTCTTAAATATCTGGGGGAAAATTAAGGTGCACATTGCCCTTAACCAACCGAAAGGAAGTAAGTTAATAATAGTCTGCAAAAAACAATTTTTTAACAATACACTGGATTCCAGATAATTGGGCCATTGGTTAATCAGTGCAGCTGCTTATTTGGGACAACTCTTAAAGAACAAAAACAAATCAAGAAAATTGCTAGGATTCTCTTAGCTTATTTGGGACACCGTAACACTTAACTGCGACAGGAAGCTCTATGAAAAGGCTCTAACTAGCATCAGTCATGCGCACTTGTGTGACCATGAGATGCTGCACTGTGCTTAGAGCAAACAGTTTTTAAATAGTGCCAGTCACACGCGTTTGTGTTCAAAAAGCAGTGATCTTTGTCACTGATATTTGGTGAGAAAGAAGCAGTAAGATAATAAGACAGTAAGACAAAACATTTTGCTCACTGCAATTTCCCAATATTGAGGCTTGGAGATGCCAGAAATAGCCAGGAGTGAAAATGAAACAATTTCACTACATTAACAAGTTAGGAGCTATGAAGAATTTGGAAGCATCGACAGTCATCTTCAATGTTGCCTTTGGTCCATGGCTCTAGGTAGCTATTTGCATGCAACAGCGGCCACACCCTGGTACAACACTTCGACAGGCACACTAAGCCAGGTGAGGGGTAGCTGGTAGGTCTCATACCCCAGTAAGATAGGGACATGCCTCTCCCAGCATGTGAAGTCAACTCCGGCTGACTGGGCAGATGATGTCTATATGGTGATTCACCAGACAGGAAAGCAGTTCTGCAACGCTCAATGGAGCACAAAGAGATTGACGAGGCACAGAAGAAATCTTGGTCATCTACTGCAACTAGGGATGACCCTAGTTCTGACATTTACTTGTACCACTGAACCTGGTCTTCTGAGGTCAAGAGAGTGGAACTACTCCTGTGCCACGGCTGCTTCACTTTAAGAACTCTCCTGCACAGATTTCCTGTCATTGTCAGATACAGTGGACAACCACCAGTAGCATTGGTCATGTCTGTATTTCATTTAAATACATAATTTGTTACTATTTCCATGAGACTTTGGCTAATTGAGGTAGCCACTTAATTGGACAAAATGTACTGATCTCAATGTGTCGCAATTAACAGGAATCTGCTGTATTGGCAAACATCCTTTTTTTGACACATTTAATTATAATTTCAATTTCTTGCAATGAAAGTTAAATCTTTCTATGGGGGACTGAGGGAAGAAGATTTTGGAGAAAGAATTTGAGAGAGTGATCTCCCTCCTTAGAAATAAGGAGCTTGCAGTGGCAAAGAACGATATGCAGATTAATCACTTGGGAATCTCCTTGCTCCTCATGTAGATTTCCCTTCAACGTACTGTGTGGTGTTCTTCTACATTTATCTGAGAGATTTGGTGACCTTTCATCTTTAAGCAATTACTGACCATTTGATGCATTCATGTACACTCTAAAATGTACCTAGTTCCATTGATTCAGTAGAGCTGAATTTCAAGAGCATATTTGCATGAGTTTCTGATTTGTGTAGCTAGCAGGTCAGAAACTGAAAGGTAAAGAATCTGATGGGAGTTATATACCAGCCTTCCAACAGTAGTCAGTATGTGGGGTACAAATTACAATGAGAGATAGAAATGGCGTGAAAAAAAAGCAATGCAGTGGAGTTTCAATACACAGACAGATACTCTCACCTCTCTTTTACTCTTCATATACTGTATCTGAAAAAGTCTTTTGGTGTCCTCTTTTATATTATGGGCTTGCTTGCCTCTTTTTCTCTCATTGCTTTTTCAGTTGCCATCTGGTGGTTTTCAAAAGCTTTCCAATAGTCTAGCTTCTGACAAATTTAGTGAGAGACATGTATTACTATAAATTACAAAAACTAAATTGTGCAGAAGAAAAAAAGAGAATTCAAGGTAGTGTTATGGGTGCACGGACTGTTCAGAAATCTGATGACAAAAGGGAGGGTTAGTCTTAGGTGTCTTGTATATCCTCCCAGAAGTCAAGAATAGTTTTTAGTCTCTCAGATTCTAAGTCTTTAACAATGATGATGATGTAATTCAAATTGGATGACCGTAATAAGTTGTTTTGTTTTCATAGCAATGTGCAGATATCCATGTGGTAGGAATATGGAATGTTCTGCACCAAATACTTGCCGCTGTAAGCTTGGATACACTGGATACAACTGTCAGACTGGTAAGTGTGAACTCAATGTATAGATAACATAATGACCGATCTTAACTACTTTTGCTACTTTTTAATATGGATTGCATTTCTTTTTTTTAGCAAAAAATAGATTTGGATGTACAAAGCTGAATCATACATTAAAATAATCATGAGGAAGAATTTTACCCTATAGATGTTATTATATCTCTTAATAAAATGATGACATGCTGATAAGTATATATTTCAAATATTTGACAGTTGACTTTTTAAGTAAAATATTTCAATCCAAACTGCAGAGGCTGAAAAACGGAAATAAAGACATAAAATGCAGGAAACACTCAGCAAGTCAACCAGCATCCATAGAGAAATAAACAATTTGTTTTATGTTGAGGGCTTTTTGTCAGAACTCTGATGCAAGATCATTGAAAATTTTAATCTGTTTTTAAAATCTAGAACTGGAGAAATGTTATCAGTAGCTGTTAGAACAGTTAGATCAGCATAAAGGATTCTTCTCTTTCTACAAATTCAAGATTGTTTATTTTCATTCTTCAGTACATGAGCAAAAAGAAGAATGAAATAATTGTTACTCCGGAACCAATGCAGCATTTAAAAAAATAAACATAAAAACTTAATAAATATAAAAGCAAACCTATAAAACATAATGTACAAATAACTGTTGAGTTACCTGTAAATGTTGCCGAATCTGCTGCTTTCAGAATTTTCATTTTAATCAATGTGTAGCTTAACTGTGATGTTTTCAGTTAGAGCCAGTGAGATAAAAGAATGAAAACTAAAATATACAAGCTATCCTTTGTGGACAATTTTGCTGGTTTATTAAGTATTTTATATACAGTATTTCTTTAAGGAGAATAAGATACTGAAGGTACCAGAGTTATAAAATCTATTTCATAATGGATCCTACAGCAAACATCATTCTGCCCCAGCACTAAGCAACCCAAGAGTATCAGTGGGTCACCAGCATTCTTGTCAGGTAGTCAATTACCTCAGTTCAAAGCTGCATATCCTGCAGGAAGTAACTTATCTCTCTTATTTTCCAATCTCTTCCACCATCTACAAAGCACAAATCAGGGGCATAATGCCTGCATTACAGGACTTTGCATACTTAAGGAGTTTGACATATACCAGGAGAAAGTAGCTTCTTCATTAGCACCCCATTCACCACCCTAACCATTTATTCCCTCCACCATTACTGCGACTGAAGTACACAACATCTATGTAGCATGTGGCAGTTATATCACAGCTATTCTAACAGCATCTCTGAAAAAAATAAAAGCAGATGCAACCTGTGCCATGGGAATGCACCTGCAATTTCCCAAACAGTCTCTACACCATCTTGCCTTTGAAATATTATCAGTGTTCTTTCATCACTAGTGGGTTTAAATTCTGGAAAACCCTGTTCTCCTAAACACTCTCAAACTCTATTAGAAATTATCAATACATAGTAACTATGAATGAATAAATGAAGTAATGATCAAATCTATTCCTCCCCATCTCCTCCTATTGAAATATGTGTGTGGCAATGTAATTAGCATAGTGAAACATCCAAAGATATCGTCAAAAGATACTATACCTACTCACAATAGATTCCCAGAGGAGTTTGATATTTTCAAATGACATGCAGATCTGTGGAGTTGCTGACAGTGTTGAAGGATAGTCTTAAACTGTGATATGAATCCAATGTGTTGGTATTTTGGGATGAGCCTAGGTCATGCACCATGAATAGCATGGTGCTGAGAAATACTGAGGAACAGAGAGACCTTGGTGCACACGTCCAAAGATCCTTGAAGGTGGCAACACAGTAAGTAATGTGGTTGAAGAGATGTATGGGATGAGGACTTCATTAGTCAGGGAACTGAATACAAAAGCAGGGACAATATGCTACGACTTTATAAGTGTGTTGGTCATACCTCAGCTAGAGTACTATAGTTCTAGTTGGCACACTATAGGAAAGATGTGATTGTGATGATGCAGAAGAGTTTCACTAGAGTGTTGCCTGGGATGGAAAATTTATGAGAAGAGATTAGAAAGGCTAGATCTGTTTTCCCCAGAAAGGAGGTGATTAAAAGGGTACATGAGTGAGGCATACAAAATCATGAAGAATATAGATAGAGTAGACTGCAGAAATTTTCCCTCTAATTGGACATGAGTAAACCAAAAGACAACTGTTTAGATTAAGGAATAAAAGAATAAGAAGGGATCTGAAGGAGGCCTTTTTCTCCCAGAGTGGTGAGTACTTGGAACATATGCTGGAGGGAGTGATGGAAGCAGAGTCACTGACAGCATTTAAAAGGTGTCTAGACAAGTTCTTAAATCACCTCTTCATAGAAGACTATGGCCTTAGGGCTGGAAGACAAGATTAAAGGATAAGTACTCACTAGTTTGTATGGACATGTGGACGTCCTGAGAAAACATATTAAGGAACTGGAGCTACAGCTCAATGACCTTCGACTCGTAGGGGAGAATGAGGAGGTGATAGACAGGATCTACAAGGAGATGGTCACCCCAAGGTTTCAGGAGACAGGTAACTGAGTGACTGTCAGGAGTAGGAAGGGAAATGCACAGCCAGTGCACAGTACACCACTGGGTGACTACAGGACTAAAGGTGTTATATTTTAATGTGCACAGTATTCAGAATAAGGTTGATGAACTTGTAGCACAGTTACAGATTTGCAAGTATGACATTGAAGGCATCACTGAATCATGGCAGAAAGAAGATTATAGCTAGGAGCTTGAAGTTCTAGGATACACATTGTATCAAAAAGGTAAGCAGGAAGCCAGAGGGGGTAGCATGGCTCTGTTGGTAAAAACTGGAATTAAATAATTAGAAAGAGGTGTCATAGGGTCAGAAGTTGTTTTGAATCATTCTGGATTGAGCTAAGGAACTGCAAGGGTAAAAAGACCCAGATGGGAATTATATACAGACTCCCAAATAATAGCTGGATGTGGTCTACGAGTTACAATGAAAGGTAGAAAATGTATGCCAAAAGGACAATGTTACAACAGTCATGAGGGATTTCAATATGCAGGTAGACTGGTGAAAATCAGGTTGGTGTGGGATTAAGTCACCTGGAAAAGATGGTGTACACCCCAGGGTTCTGAAATTGGTGGCTGAGGAGATTGTGGAGGCATTAGTAATGATCTTCGAAGAATCACTAGATTCTAGAATGGTTCTGGAAGAATAGAAAATTGCAAATGACACTCCAGTCTTCAAGAAGGGGGAGAGGCAGAAGAAAGGAAGTTGTGGGACAGTTACTATGACTTTAGAGGTTGGGAAGATGTTGGGGTTGATTGTTAAGGATGTAGTTTTGGGGTACTTGGAGGTCAAGATATGCCATAGTCAGCAAGGTTTCCTCAAGGGAAAACCTTGTCTGACAAACCTGTTGGAATTCTTTGAAGAAATAGCAAGCATGATAGACAAAGGAGATTCTGTTGATGTTGTGTACTTGGATTTTCAGAAGACCTTTGAGTGTGCCACACACGAGGCTGTTTAACATGCTATGGGTCTGTGGTATTACAGGAAAGATTCTAGCATGGATAAAGCAGTGGCTGATTGGCAGGAAGCAAAGTCGAAATAAAGGGAGCCTTTTCTGTCTGGCTGCCAGTGACTAGTGGTGTTCCACAGGTGTCTGTGTTGGGACCGATTCTTATTATGTTATATGCCAATGATTTGGATGATGGAATTGATGGCTTTGTTGCAAAGTTTGCAGGTGATATGGTAGGTGGAGGGGCTGATAATTTTGAGGAAATAGGCTACTTGAACAGATTGGGAGAATGGGCTAAGAAGAGGCAGATAGAGGAAGTGCATGTGCATGCTCTTTGGTAGAAGAAATGAAAGGGTTGACTATTTTCTAAATGGAGAGAAAATACAAAAAATCAAAGGGACTTCAAAATCTTTGTGCAGGATTCCCCTGTTGTTTGCAGGTTGAGTCTGTAGTGAGGAAGGCAAGTGTAATGTTAGCATTCATTTCAAGAGGACGAGAATACAGAAGCAAGGATGTCATTTTGAAACTTTATAGAGCACTGGTGAGACCTCCCTTGGAGTATTGTGAGCAGTTTGGGCCCCTTATCTTAGAAGGGATGTGCTAAAACTGGAGAGGGTTCGAAGGAGGTTCATGAAGATGTTTCCAGGTTTGAGCAGCTTGTCATATGAAGAGCATTTGATCGCTCTGGGCCTGTATTCACTGGAATTCAGAAGAATGAAGAGTGACCTAATTGAAACCTATCGAATGCTGAAAGGCCTTGATACAGTGAATGTAAAGAGGATGTTTCCTTTAGTGGGAGAGTCTAAGACCAGAGGATACAGAGGATTCAGAATCAAGGGATGTCCTTTTAGAATGGAGATGAGGAGAAATTTCCTTAGCCAGAGAGTAGTGAGTCTGTGGAATTTGTTGCCCTGGGCGGCTGTGGAGGTCATGTCTTTATGTTTAGGGCAAAAGTAGATAGATTCTTGAATGGTCAGGGCATGAAGGGATACAGGGTAGGCTGGAGACTGGGACTGAAAGGAAAAATAGATCAGCCATGATGAAATGGCAGAGCAGACTTGATGGGCCAAATTGCCTAATTCTGCTGCTATATCTTACAGTCTTATGGTCTATACAGCCTGTTTCAATGCTCTCTGAGGCCAAGGTTGTGTTTGATCTGTGCACAGGTACAAAAGAACTCTTGAGTTCTTTCAGCACTAATTTTACATATTGGTAGTTAGAGACCACAAAGGAGGAACCAGAAAAAGAAAAATCTACATTTAGAAGTCAGCTTTCAAATCCTCTTTGGAGAATTTACAAGCACTTTACCATAATGTACGTTTGTAGTGAAGACATCTATGCTAGACTATTGCTTATTGACTATAGCCCTGCCTTCAGTAGTATAATTCCAAACAAGCTCATCTCAAAATTCCTAAACTTGGGACTCAAATTTCCATTTGTAACTGGAACCTTGACTTCATGACCAAGAGACCACAATTGTTAAGGACAGGTAGTCCTTAACGATTCTGCCACAATTAATTCTCAGATTGGTGCCCCACAAAGCTGCCTCCTTGACCCCTTACTCTACTCTCTATGCAGTCATGACTGCCTGCACACACTTTGCTCCAAGTCTGCAGATGATACAAGGATAATGGGCTACATTTCAAATAATTATGAGTCAGAATACAGGAAGGAGATAGAGAGCCTAGTGACATAGTATCATTAAAAACAACATTCCCCTCAATGTCAGCAAAACAGAAAAGTTGGTCATTAACCTCAGAAGGGGGTGGGGGTGGTGTATAGGCTTATGTTTACATCAATGATGCTGAGGTCCAAAGGGTAGAGAGTTTCAAGTTCCTAGCCTATCCTGGTTCAAACACTTCAGAGTCACAGCCAGAAAAGCACCCCTGCACTTCTACTTCCCAGGAAGCTAAAGAAATTTACTATCTCCTCTTTGACCCTCATGATTTTTTATCATTTCAGCATAAAAAGCATCCTGTCTAGATGCATCACAGCTTGGCATGGTAACTGGTCTGCCCATGACTGCAGGAAATTGCAAGGAGTTGTGGATGCAGCTCAGCACAATATGAAAATCTCCCTCCATGGTCTTTGCCTGCACATCTCGCTGGCTTGGATAAATCAACCAGCATAATAAAATATCCCATCAACCCTGGACATTCTCTCAACTTCCCCTCCTCCCGTTGGACAGAAGATACAAAAGCCTGAAAGCATATACCATTTGGCTCAGGAACAGCTTCTACCCCACTCTTATAAGACAATTGAACCCTTTCCTAGGACAGTAAAATGGATTCTTAATCTCACAGTCTACCTCGTTTTGACCTTGATGTTGCTGTCCCCCTGCACTGCACTTTATCTGTCCAGTAACATTTCATTCTGCAGTCTGGTATTGTATTACCTTGTACTACCTCAATGTACTTTTGTTATGATCTGTATGGACAGATAGCAGCAGTTCATTTCCATCCAACAAGCTCCCACAAATTCTTTATACTTTATTGTCGCCAAACAATTGATACTAGAGCGTACAATCATCACAGCGATATTTGATTCTGCTCTTTGTGCTCCCTGGAGCACAAATTGATAGTAAATATTAAAAATTTAAATAATAAATCATAAATAGAAAATAGAAAAGGGAAAGTAAGGTAGTGCAAAAAAACCAAGAGGCAGGTCCGGATATTTGGAGGGTATGGCCCAGATCTGGGTCAGGATCCGTTCCGCAGTCTTATCACAGTTGGAAAGAAGCTGTTCCCAAATCTGGCCGTGTGAGTCTTCAAGCTCCTGAGCCTTCTCCCAGAGGGAAGAGGGACAAAAAGTGTGTTGGCTGGGTGGGTCATGTCCTTGAGTATCCTGGCAGCACTGCTCCAACAGCGTGCGGTGTAAAGTGAGTCCAAGGATGGAAGATTACCAGTGTGATAACAATCATATAAACTGTGATTTTCGAAATGTTGAGAGCTAAATATTGGTCAAGATAAAGGGATAAGTGCCCTAATCCTCTTCAAAATAGTGCTATGGGGTCTTTAGATTTCATCTGTGAAAGTAGCCAAAGTCTCATTTAATTTCTCATTTGAAAAGCAGGATAAGTATTGGTCAAGCTTCCTAGTTTCTGTCCACTTTAGAATAATCAATAGCTGGTTTTCACAAGCGTAAGCTACAAAAGAATTTAAAGTTGAGCTAGTATTACAATGGAAGTACAGAACGTGTGCTCATATTTTGTGGTGTTCATTCCTTCAAGGGCAATTTATGTGCGATTGTGGAAAATGAAGCCAATTAAGTCTGCCAAAATCTTAACTTGTTTGAGAGCAAATAACAGAGGATTACTTGCATGTAATTGCTCAGCATCTACTTAGACTGTAGTACTATTAAATTGGTTATTTTATTCTCACACATTACTTTGCTGATGGTACAACCAATATACAGTTTCTACAATTTTATTTTTCCAAAGCTATATGTCGGCCTGATTGTAAAAACCACGGAAAATGCCTGAAACCCAATGTTTGTTATTGCATGCCTGGATATGGAGGACCAACTTGTGATGAAGGTAAGTTAAGCTTCTCACTGCAAACCTGGGAGAAGCATACAGTATTGTGTTAATCACAGCTCACCTTTAGAATTTTGCATTGTAACATTCATGTTTCAATGTTACATGTGCAATGTCTGTAATCTTAAATCAAAGTTGGGTTTCCAGTAGTTTTTGCTTATTCCATTCCATGTCATTTTGGTACTTTTAAGCAAGGTATCCTTTCACTGAAGAATGGAATATACCTGGCTAGTAAACATTGCATTTCTATTATGTTCTCCCAATGTCTCTCCTTTAGTTAGAACTTGAGAGAAATGTGACCACCTCAATTTACAGCTGGCAGGTGCAGTTACTGGAGAGAAGGATGTAATTTGAGAGGGCGCACAGTTTGTTGCAGATGGTAAGGATGATGCCTTCAGTGTTTTTAACTGGAGGAAATTGTAATTCCAGCGAAGAATTAATATCAGACTAGCAGCCTAACAGGGAAAGTGCTATCATCAAAGGGCAGAATGTGAACGAAGACAAAATAAGAAGTTTGACTTTGGCAGATTAAGTGAAAGTTAATCTGAATATTGCCATAGCTTCAGAGTTTCTTGGGTTTATAGGTGATTTTTTTCCAGAATCAATGGAAAAAGCCATGTGTTCTTAATTATACTAAAACTGTTCAGCTGGTCTCCCTTTTGTGAAATGTTGTGTTATTTTTCTCTTCTAGTTTTGATGAATGAAGGAAATACACAATTATTCACATATTTTCCTGGTGGCAAAAAAGAGCTGTTAGTTTATTCCTAATTTATTCAAATATGATAGAATTTCTGATTTTGGGGATTATGGGGTCTTATGTGAAAGGTTACTTTTGTTCGAACAATCTCTTGATTGTACCCTTTACAGTTGTGTTCGACAATACTGTGCAGTGAATAATTTATAGATTATTAACATAAAAGCAATATAATAAAATAATTGAAAACACCATAAATAAAATACTGCAACCTAGCAATAAGAAAGCAAATCAAGTAATTCTTTGTGTTGCCTGAAACAGTATATTCATTACCAGTGTAACACTAAATTACACTAAGATTCATGGATTGATTTCCTGTCCATACAGAGTGGGTCTCATTTAAGAAGCTGTTGATTAGTGGTATAAAGATGATGTAAATCAGCCAGTTCCTGATTGTTACCTAGGATATCCATTAACAAAATGTGTTTGATACTTAATGAGAATAAAATATAAAGTTTGATGTGTTGTCCTCCATGAAGAAAATAACCAGCCAAAATGAATTGAATATTTAGACAAGAAACTGCAGATGCTGGAATCTAGAAAAAAAAGCAAACTGCTGGAAGAACTCACTGGGTAAGGCAAAATCTGTGGAGGCAAAGGGGTAATTTATGCTTCAAATCGAAATCCTGCATCAAACCCTGTATCAGTGCCTTATTGAAGAAGCCTTTAGTTAACATAGAGAAGAAATATTTGCATCTAGCTGTACAACAGTGAGTGATAGGGATGTTATTGCTTCTGTCCATGATTCATCTTGAAACCTAAACTTGCATCTGTTATGTATTTGGAGGAAGTCATATTATGCTGTACCTGGGAACTTCACAATGAAAGAAAATTGTAAGCAACCCCCACCTGTCATATGTTTAAATTGCATTTAGAATTTGATGCGATTGAAGAAAGATAAACAGTATCTTAAGGTTGATTCAGAACATAGTTCACATACTATGCAATGTGTTTTTTGATTGTAGCTTATTGTGAACCAGCATGCCAACATGGAGGAATATGTATGGTTAGAAATCGTTGCACCTGTCCATATGGCTTTGTTGGACCACGATGTGAAACAAGTAAGAGGCTTTTACTGCAATTTTAATATGTCTGATTTTTTTTGCTATTGTAATCTATAGCATTTGTAGATAAAATAGTAAAAATATTATTTAGTTAAAAGTAAGTATAAAAGTTTATTGATGATAATAACATGGTTCATGGTTTCAAATAAATATTCTCCATATGCAGAGAGGTCCAGATTCTGAAACTGAGTTGAAAAATGAAATGATCAATTCTTCGTCAACAAATAAAAAATGATAGGACTGGAGAAGAGGGACAAAAATAGTCATTTTGATCTACAGAATAAAATATGAGGAGAAAAACTTAGTACACCAGTAAACAGGTCACTGAAATCAACCACAAAGTGACAGCTCTTGTAAATGCTACGTTTCTGTGATGCTGCTGTATGCAAATTTTTCATTGCACCTGTGATGCACATACTCGCGCATATGAAATTAAACTCAACTTTGGGTTGTAAATAAAGTAATTTGAATCCTGTGTACTGTATTGAATAGAAAATACATTACTAGATATAAAACTAAGTTGAAATAAGGATGTTCTGTATCCATTTTGGAGTGTGCTGTTCATTTCTAGTGAATGCATTACATAGAAATATATCACATGAACATAGCATTCACACCAACAACACCAGATACTGGTTTTAACACTCGAGTGGGAAGGACACCACAATGCAGGTAAGTGGGTTTCCTTTCAAACAGCTGGCTTCAGATTCTTTATGCTACAAAGAGAAATTACAGGAAAAAAACAGGTGGGTACCTCAGACTGCTGAAGCAAAAGGTTAAATCTATCAGTGAACACTCCAGCCTGGTGATTAGCACAGGTCTTCAGTACTTGGCCAGGTACCCTGTCTGGGTCAGATGCATATGAAAGTAAGCTCAACTTTGAGTTGTAAATGAAGAAATTAGAATCCTGCATAGTGTACTGAATAGAAAATACATTACTAGGTATGATACTAAGCTGAAATGGGACTGTCCCAACACCCTGGCGCTATTTAAAAAAAAAGGTGAAGCATGAAGAACAGTTTGAAATATCTCTGAGAGCAACAACTGTAGGGCATGAGATGAGTTGTTCAGAGTAAGGTGAATAAATCTAATAAAAATGTTTTGACAGAGTGGTGATTGTTTAGAAAAGATGGTAATGGCTAATTAGGGAATTAAACTGGTAGTAGGTGAGGTAGTTTTATTCTTCTTTTGAACTCTGATTGTCTAAACAGCATGGATATTTCAGTCCTGTAAATTCCAATGTTGCTCTTTCATTTCAGAATTATTGATTTGGATAGGCCAGCCAGGGCGTTTTACATAACTATCTCCACATTTTGGGAAGGACTTCAACCAAAGCCAACCATAGTATGAGGGATTAGAGAATAGAAAAATTACAAGCACAATTTAAGATCCGGGAAAATAATTTTCCTGGTCTTTTCCACTGATCTCGAAACATCATTCTGGAAACAAGCTGTATGCACAAAATCAAATATACTCATGAGCAAATTTGTTGTCTTGTCAAAGTCATGCTTATTTCACTCATTCAAATGCCTTTGAGGAGACTCTTAAAAGGGTAAGATGTATTAAAATCCATTTAGAATTATTTAAATAGGAAATCTGTCATGACAACAATCTTTACCTCAGTGTCAGCTAAACAAAAGAGCGAATCATTGCACAATCTCCTGTTTGCATCAGTGGCGCTGAGGTCAAGAGAGATAAGAATATCAAGTTCCGGGGAGTGAACATCACCAAAAACCTATCCTGGTCCAACCACGTTGACGCCATGGCCAGGAAAGCTCACAAATTCCTCTACTTCCTCAGGAGGCTAAAGAAAGTTCCTGTCTCCTTTGACCCTCACCAATTTTTATCAATGCATGGTACCTGGATGCATCATAGTTTGGTATGGCAACTGCTTAGCTCATGACCACCAGAAGCTGCAGCATGTTGTGGATGCAGCTCAGTACGTTACCTAAACCAGCTTCCCCTCCATAGACTGTATCTACACTTCCCACCACCTCGATAAAGTAGCCAGCATAATCAACGATCCCACCTACCCCAGCCATTATCTCTACTCCCCCTTCTCTTCAGGCAGAAGATACAAAAGCCTGAAAGCACTACCACTGGGCTCATGAACAGCTTCTATTCCACTATTGAAGGTTCCCTCATGCAGAAAGATGGACTCTTGATTTCACAGTCTACCTTGTTGTGACCGTGCACCTCGCTGTCTACTGGCACTGCACTTTATTTGTTACTGTAATCCTTTTCTTTGCTCTCTGCTATTGTTTTACCTTGTACTACCTGAATGAGCTAGCGATCCTCAAAATCAGCAAACCACCCAGGTAGCCAGCAGTTACCCTTTAAGAAAACATGGCTGACGCACTGGGTTGCAGGTAAAACTGAAACGCAGGGTTGTGAGATTCCCACACCCTACCATCTCTCTGGCTAACGTACAGTCTATGGTAAAGAAAATTGAATGCTTCAGAGCAAGATTGCAGTACCAATGAAATATAGGTACTGAGGTGTACTTTGTTTCACAGAGACATGGCTCACCCCCAAAATTCCAGTCACAATGCTTCAGGCCAAGGGCTTCACCTTGGACTGGACAGCAGCATTAGGTAAAGGCAGTGATGTTTGCTTCATTGTGCTGCACAGACATGCTGGTTCTGCCTCAGTCTCACTTCCCTAACCTGGAATATCTTGTGGTCAAATGTCATCCATTCTATCTGCTGAGGAAATCTGGCACCGTCATTCTGGTTGCAGTGTTCGTTCCAACCCTGGTCAATGTCACTGGAGGAGCTGAGCACCGTGATCAGCAGTCATGAAACAACATACCCAGGTACATTCCCGATCATTGTGGGGACTTCAACCCAGCCAGCTTGAAGAAATCTCTGACAAACTATGACCAGCGTATCACCTGTGGAACCAAAGGAGCCAAAACACTTGACCACTATCAAGAATGCTTAGCATACCATCTCCGGCCCTCAGTTTGGCAAATCTAATCCTGGTGTATAGGTAAAAACTGAGGACTGCAGCATCAGTGGTCAGGACCGCAAAGGTATGGTCAAGGGAGACAGTGGAGCACTTACAGGACTGTTTTGAATCGATGGACTGGACCATATTCTGGGATGTGTCTTTGGTTCAGGTGCCTCCGACTTCATAAAGGCCTGTGTGTGCTTTTGGGAACATTCCGGGCGTACCTAAACCAGAATCTGTGGCTGAATCAGGAAATTCGCAGTTTGCTGAGGGATTCATGACTGGTGGTTCTGAACTTTACAACAGGTCCAGGTATGACCTAGGGAAGCTTATCTTAAGAGTTAAAAAAGCAATTCTGAGTGAAAATAGAGACGAAGTCAAATGCACATCGGCAATGGCGGGGTTTGCAGGCCATTACTTTCTATGACGCGAATCCTAACATCATAAAATGCTGTGATACTTCACTTCCCAAAGAACTGAATACCCTTTATGCACACCCCAAAAGGGATAATAAAAATTAAAGCTGTTCAAATCCCTACAGCATCTTGTAACCCTGCGGTATCTGTCCTAAAGGTTGATATCAGAACATCTTTCAGGAGAGTGAACCCTCACAAGGAGCCAGGCTGCAATGGTATATCTATTAGGGCACTGAAAACCTGGAATGTTCAAGGACATCTTCAATCTTTCACAGCTGCAGTCTGAGTTTTGGACAGTCGTCAAGGGGGCGTCAACCATACCAGTGGCTGAGAACAGCACGTGAGCAGCCTTAATGACAGCCTGGTAGCACTCATATCTACTATGATGAAGTGCTTTGAGAGGTTGATGATGGTTAGAATGAACTTTTGTCTGAACAAGAACCTGGACACGCTGCAGATTGCCTTCCACCACGATAGATCTGCAGTGGATACATTCTCACTGGCTCTTCATTCAGCTTTGGGCCACATGGATAACAGCAATAGCCACGTCAGGCTGTTGTTTATTTTTTAATGGACTAGTGTTCAACACCATTATCCCCTCAGTACTAATGAAGAAGTTTCAAAAGCTGGGCCTTTGTTTCTCCCTCTGCAACTGAATCCTTGACTTCCTCATCGGAAGACCAAAGTCGGTGTGGATTGGAAATAACATCTCCTCACAAGCAGTCAGCACAGGTGCACGGCAAGGATGTGTAGTTAGCCCACTGCTCCACTCTCTCTACATCAGGGGTTCCCAACTCTTTTTATGCCATGGACTCCTACCAATAACCAAGAGGTCCGTGGACCCCAGATTGGGAACCCCTGCTCTACACCCATGACTGTGTGGCTAAATACAGATTAACTGCCATCTGTGTTTAGGAGGGTTAATGGCGCCCAACAGCGACTCCTTTGCTTGCATTTTCGGAAACAGCTTTAATTCCATCTTTAATATCTCTATTTTTCTCTTTCAGGGTTCTTTTGAAGACCCTGACCTGGAGTTGCATGCTGATGTGATTCTTTGTGGGAATGAGTCCCGCTCTCAGGGTTCCATAACTGGCCATTGTTTGGCATGCCAAAGGCTCAGCCTAAGAGTCTGGCTCGGATTCGGAAGCCTGGGATCTCGGGGCTCTGGAGATGGGCAGATCGAGGGTTGGTGTCACGATAGGAGACCCATATGTCGTTGGGGGAGTCAGGATATCTGCTGTGCGCCTGGAGACCCAAGATCTTTGTGATCTTCAGGCACAGTTCTCAAAAAAAGCGACATTATGGACTTTTAACATCATAAACCAGCAAGTTGTTTGCTATGTCTCCCGGCTTGCTGGGAAAATAGAGACACCTCTTTCTCCCTTATTAGGAGATGTGGTATATTAGTTACCGGGTGAAATGCGAAGTCTTTGGGATAACAGCAAGTCTGTGTCTCTGCTATTGCTTTGCTCATACTTGAGTGCTCGGTGGCGGTGCCAATGCTTTTTTTTGCTGGTGGGGGAGGGGGGATTGTTGCTCGCTGCTGCTTATGCACGGGAGGAGGGAGCTGGGGAGGACTTTTAGGGTTCTAACATTTAACTGTCGTTCATTCTTTGGGGGCACTCCTCTGTTTTTTGTGGATGTTTGCAAAGCAAAAGCATTTCAGGATGTATATTCTATGCATTTCTCTGACATTAAATTGTCCCTTTGAACCTTTGAAATTTGCCAATGACACAACTGTTGTTGGCAGAGTCTGAGGTGACGAGGCATACAGGAATGTGACAGTTCAGCTGATTTGAGTGGTTTCACAACGACAACCCTGCATTCAATATCCGTAAGACCAAGGAATTGATCCTGGACTAGGGGAAATCAGGAGTACCCATCAGTCCATATCAAGTCATCAAGGGATTAGCAGAGGACAGGATGAGCAGTTTCATGTTCCTGGGTGTCAATATCTCTAAAGATCTATCCAGGATCCAATATATTCATGGAATTACGCAGGCGGCACTCCAGGGGCTGTATTTATTTGGAGTTTGAGGAGATTTGGTAAGTCACCAAAGGCTCAAGTAAGTTTCTACAGATGTACCGTGAAGAGTATACTAACTGGTTGTATTACCATCTGCCTTCTAACTGGTTGCATTGCCAAGGCACAGGATCGGGGGAAAAAAAGCTGCAGAGTTTTAAACTCAGCCAGCTCCGTCATAGGCAGTAGCCTCCACACCGTCAAGGACATCTTCAAAACGTGCTGCCTCAAAAGGATGGCATCCATCATTAAGGACCCCCACTACCCAGGAAATGCCTTCTTTGCATTACTACCATCTGGAAGGAAGTTCAGGAGCCTGAAGGTATACTCAACGCTTTAGAAACAGCTGCTTCCCCTCCACCATCAGAGGTCCATGAAGAAGAGAAGATGGCAGCACGACGCAGTGCGCAGCAGCCACTCCAGAATGAATATCTGTAATCTGTCAAGTAGGATGCCATGCACAATCCTGATTTGATGGAGACGGATGTGAGAAGCACGGAGGAACACCTGGTGAAACTTCTGAAATGCCTGTTTTGCTGCCGCTGCTACTGTGCAATCCAGAATCTCCAGAGGATAAGGCCCCGAATCCTCGGCTTTGCCTGTTGCTTGGCGGCCGGGGCCAGGGTCGAAGTGCTCGGCAGAGATGGTGCTTGGTGTCGGAGGGCTGGTCGGAGGCTCGAAGTTTTCGAGCGGACTCAGAGTCGGCTGTGGTCGGGTGCTTCCAGGGTGCTGCATCGGCAAGTTTGCAGCGCTGGAGTTTCATGGCAGGGAGAGTTTTTCTTCCTTCTACCATCTGCATGGGGCTATCGGGACTTTAAGACTTTTTTTTACTGTGCCCATGGTCTGCTCTTCATCAAATTACGGTATTGCTTTGCACTGTTATAACTATATGTTATAATTATGTGGTTTTTGTCAGTTTTAGTCTTGGTCTGTCTTGTATTTCTGTGGTACTATACCAGAGGAACATTGTATCATTTCTTAATGCATGCATTACTAAATGACAATAAACGAAGATTGAGTGTCCTCATAATCTGAAATATCTCAGTATTTTTCAAACAAGAGAAAATGTGCAGATGCTGGAAATCCAAGCAACACACACAAAATGCTGGAGGAACTCAGCAGCCTGGCCTGCTAAAGGATCTCTGCCCTAAAACGTTCACGGTACTGGTTTCCATAGATGCTGCCTGACTTGTTGAGTTCCTCCAGCATTTTTTCTGTGTTGCTCACTATTTTGCTCTACTTTTTTTGTATTTATTATTGTGAATTATTGTTTTTTTATGTATTGCTCTGTATTGCTGCCACAAAACAACAAATTTTATGACATATGTCAATGATCAAATTTAAAAAAAACCTGATTCTGATAATGAATTGATGGGTATGCGTGGTGTGCTTTCACTTTACCTCAGTACACATGATAAAGGGGATGACTGCAGTCACTTGCCCATCCATTGAGTTGCTCCCACAACCAATGGTCTCACTTTAAGGACCTTTTATTTTATTATCTCATGTTCTTGTTATTTATTGCTATTGATTTATATTTGCATTTCCACAATTTGTTCTCTTCTGCACTCTAGTTGATCTTTTATTGATCCTGTTATAGTTACTATTATATAGATTTGCTGAGTATGCCCACAGGGTTATATATGGTGACATACATGTACTTTGATAATAAAACTTACTTTGTACTTTGAAATGCTGTATGACAGTAAATGATTCCTCATAATATTTTAAAACCATTTCCATTTAATTAAAATCGGGTTACTCACAGCTCCAGGTATTCAAAAAGCATATTTTTGTGATGGATCTACTTTCAGCTATATTTAATCAAACGATACTTGATGTCTGTCTTTACATTCAAGAAATATATTTTGATGGAAGGAGGGAAAAGGCTTATTTGCATTTCAAAAGGCGCTCTGTTTAGGCTAATGCATATAAGATCTGGTACTTATGACAACACAACAAAATTTGATTAGAATCTTGAAGCATAACACCAGCAAAATAGTGAAAATTTGAGCAGCTTATGCCAAAAGTTGATAATGTTTCAGGTCAATGACATTGCTTTAAAACTGGAAAAGTGTTAGAATTTAGAGATGGAAAAGAGTAAGCAGTCAACAATTCAGGCTGAGACCCTTCATGATGAAGGGTGTTGGCCTGAAACATTGACTATTTACTGCTTTCCATTGATGCTGCCTGGCCTGCTGAGTTCCTCCAGCATTTTGTGTGTGTGTTGCTTTGGATTTCCAGCATCTTCAGATTTTCTCATGTTTGAGAAATTAGATGAATGGGTTAAAGAGATCTAAAAGGTCAGTTGAGAGTTTGAATGATTCACATGGAGAAGCCATATTGAAGCTGGTTAACACCAGAATATGTGTTTGAGAGACGTGAAAATAGGAAGAGACAAATGAAATCTAAAATTACCGAAAGTGAATGGTTGCAATTTAAAACAAGGTATATATTGGAAGTGTGAGATACAAGACTGCAGCATATAATTTTCAGATTTTTATAATTTAATTGTTTTGTCTGGAATATTAAACCATGTTCCATCTGAAGATGTGCAGTTCTGTTGCTTCTTGAGCTTAAGTCTGAGCTTGTTGGAATTTGTGTAGTAGGCTAAAGGCAGTGGGCAGAGAGGAAGGAGAATGTAGAAATAAAATGCCATGAAACTAAAAGTTTGGACTGACCAATGTGAACTTTAACAAAGGTTTTCATCCAAGGGATTATCTAATATAGGTGTACTTTTCCCTATGTGAAAGAGCACACATTATGAGCAATCTATTAGAAGTGAATTCCAGCTTCATCCTAGAAAGTGTTGCTTTCTCAAAGGGAGATTGTAAATGTGCAGTTCCAACCATTCCTTCTATAATCATAGCATGAAAATAACTAATAGTGCGCATCTAAAGTACTTTCCACCATAGTTTTGTCTTTTAAAGAGGGATTTTTATGCTGATTTAATATTCATTTTTGACCAAGAAAAGATGGTTAAGAAGAGTTTTAATTATTGGAACTCATGCACAGTATGAATGGTTATTAAAGTCTGCAGCATTTAGAGAAAATTTGTTTTTCATGAGATGTAACTTACTGATGGACTATTTGTGTCTGCAGTTGTTTGCAACAGACATTGTGAAAATGGAGGTGAATGCATCTCTCCAGATGTCTGCCAGTGCAGATCAGGCTGGAATGGTCCCACATGTAATACGGGTAAGATATAGTGTTATTAGTTCCATTAATGTTTCCCAATTTGCATCTCATTTTGTTTCCAGTTATATTTCCCAAACGTTCCAGTGCTTTTCAGCTGATGATATGCATGGATCCAGCTGTACTCTATTTGCACAACCGTCTACTTAAGACAGAAACAAATGGAACTAACCATAGAATTACAAACTTGATTCTGATAAATGGATCTATATTACAGTTTGAGTGCTGTAAGCTTGAAAGTTCACTTAAACCAGACCTTTCATTAATTGGTGGGATACATTCAGCACAATCACCTACAAAGTGCTGAATGATTTTCTCCTGAAGTTTCATGAATTTTCAACTATATAAATTAGAAATTTAATCAGTTTAGTCTTATATTAATATGAACAAAAATATAGAGTAAAAGAAAGGCAAGAATGGATATTGGTCAGCTGGAAAATGATGCTGGAGAAGTAATGGGCACAAAGGAATAGTGGATGAACTGAATAACTATTTTACTTCAGTCTTCACTATACAACAACAACATGCCAGAAATAATTCAACAGAGCTGGGTTGTGTGTGTATGGTTGGCGGGAGGGGCGGGGGGGGGCAGTGGTGGTACAGGGGAGGGAGTGCAACAGTGAGGAGTGTAGTCATAATTACTAAGGAGTAGGTGCATGGGAAGCTGAAATGTCTGAAGGTAGATAAGGTCTGGATTAGGTGGACTGCAGCCAGGGTTCTGAAATAAGTATCTGAAGAGATTGTGGAGGCAATAGTAATGATTTTTCAAGAATTAGTAAGTTTTGAAATAGTTCCTGAGAAATACAATATCACAAATTTCCGCTCTACTCTTTGAGGGTGTACTGTGGAGACAAAAGCCAGGAAATTATAGATCAGTCAGCCTGATTTCAGTGGCTGGCATGATGTTAGGAGTCTATTATTGAGGCACGTGATAAAGTAGGCTGAATTCAGCATAGTTTCCCTGAGGGGAAATCTTGCCTGACAAATCAGTTGGAGTTCTTTGAGGAACTAACAGGTAGGATAGACAAAAGAAAGTCAGTGGACTTTATTTCTTTGGATCTTCAGAAGTGGACCAAGTTTTGACAAAGTACTACATATGATCTTGCAAGGTAAATGTCCAGAGTATTACAGGGAAGTACTAGCATGAATAGAAGATTGGCTGACTGTAAGAAGGCAAAGGGCTGGAGTAAAGGGGGCCTTTCTGGTTGGCTGCTGATGACTAATGGTGTTACGTAAGGGTTGATTTTAGGTCCGCTACTTTTCACATTATATGTCAATGATCTGGCTGACTGAATTGATAGCTTTCTAGCCAGGTTTGTGGATGAAACAAAAATAGTTGAAGGGGCAGGTAGTGTTAAGGGAGCAAGGAGTCTGCGGAGCAACTTGGATCAAGTAGGAGAATGGGTAAAGAAGTGGCAGATGGGATAGTATGGGGAAGTGTATAGTTATGCAAGTGGTAGAAAGAATAAAGGAGTAGACTATTTTCTAAATGGGCAGTGTATTTAGAAATTGGAGGTGCAGAGAGACTTGGAAGTCATAGTGCAGGAATCCCTTTAGTTTAGCTTGCAGGTTGAGTTGATAGTAAAGAAACAAATACAATGTTAGGATTCATTTTGAGAGGACTAAAATATAAAAAGATGTAATGCTGAGGCCTTACATCATTGCATTTGGAGTATTTTGATCAGTTTTGGGCCTCATATTTAAGAAAGGATGTGCTGCCATTGCAGAGTTTGCGAGGAGGTCCATGAGAATGATATCGGGAATAAAATGGTTGACGTATGAGGAGTGCTTGATTATTCTGGGCTTGTATTCACTGGAGTTAAAAAAAAAAGAGGGGTAATCTCATTGTACCCGAGCCAATATTGAAAGGCCTGGATAGAAGAGGATGGGAGAGTGAAAACCAAAGGGCACAGCCTCAGAATAGAAGGATATCCCTTTAGAACAGAGATTAGGAGTTATTTCTTTAGCTAGAATGTGTGAATCTGGGGAATTTATCGCCACAGATGGCTGTGAAGTCCAAGTTCTTGGGTACATTTAAAGCAAATATTGAAAGGTTCTTAATTAATAAGCTCATCGAAGGTTACGGGGAGAAGGAAGGAGAATTGAGTTGAGGGAGGTCATAATTCAGCCACGATGGAATGATTGGCGGAGCTGATTCCATGAGCTGCAAAATAATCAGTTATGATCAAATGGGCGAGAAGACTCAATAGGCCAAATAGCCAAATTCTGCTCCGATGTGTTGTGGTCTCATGCTTTACTATTAAAGGCTATGTATAGCTATGGAGACAGCTTTTGCTCAAATTATTCCCAATAATGGAAAATCCTTCAGATCTTTCAGCTCTCTAAGTACCTTCTCCTTTAGTAGAAGTGACTATACTCACTTCTGCCCCACCATCATCTCTGTGAATTTCTGGAATATTTTTCTTGGGCAGTGAAGACTGATGCAAAATACCTATTTGCCTGCCATTTCTTTGTTCCCCATTACTCTCCAGCGTTATTTTTCACCGGTCTGATGTCCACTATTGTCTCTCTTTTACTCTCTGTATAGTCACAGAAAGCAGGAAGTATGAATAAAAAAAAGGTCTAGTGCATTACTTTATTGAAAGTATCATGAAATCCATACAATCATCATTGGTGTGAAATCAGAAGTCCAGTATACTTACTAATCATATCCTTTAACTTCAAGCACCATGAAAAATTAATGTGTATATTTTGATACTGCCATCACCATTTTATCTTATCATGATTTTATCTTTTCCCTGCCTGCCTCTCTCTTTGAATTTCAAAAGCTGTTTGCAGTCCCGTTTGCCTCAATGGTGGAACATGTATCAAACCCAACAACTGCATGTGTCCACATGGATTTTTTGGATCACAGTGCCAAAATGGTAATGTTTTAAAAACTCATTACTCATTCTGTATATTGATATTAAAGCATGATTTATAAAGCTACCGTAACCCTCTCACCAGGCTTGTATACAAACTTGTCTCGTTAGCTACTCCGCTAAAAGCCATGGGACACAGAGGTGCAAAGGCCACCTTTCATAAACTATATCTGTGTAGCGTCGGTGTGATTTGGGGTTCAACTAAACAGGGACGTCGTGATGTTCTGATTAAGGAAACCTCAGTTTGAGTGAATGCTGTGTAAATATACCCACACACAATTATCAGTCAGCAAGAAGTAACAGATCGTACACTGCATACAATTATAAAGAATGTATATTTACCAATTTCAGCTTTTCCAAGCAGTTATTAAAAGAAAGAAAAGAATGGAAAAAAAGGACCCATTACAGTTAGACCAGTCTAAATGTACCAATGACCATTGCAGCACATCTCACGGTGCCAAGCTCACAAGCTGTGCGAAAGCACCTGTCACAGTCCGAGCTTCCACTGAAGTCAATCTCGAATAATCTCTCTCTCTCACCCTCCCCCCTCCCCCTCCCCCCTCCCCCTCTCCCCCCTCTCTCCCCTCCCCCCTCCCCCCTCCCCCCCTCTCCCCCCTTCCCCCTCTCTCCCCCCCTCACTCTCCCCACCCCCTCTCATATTGACCATCCTCCTTGGAGCCATTCATCTGCACTAAGCACTTCTTGAAACGGGACTCTCCTCCCACAGCATTCTGCAGCATCTTCCCTTTTATGCTGCTCTGCAGCTCCCACAAGAAAGAACCTAAACCAGACTACTGATCATCACAAACCTCTCTCCACCCCACTCTCTCCAGACCCCACCAACCCAATAGCCTGACACAACATTCCTAAGTTGAACTGCAGCGCTTCTTATCTTTAGCCCAAATCAGAACATTCTACCAGCTGAACACACCGCTTTTGCAGAAATCTAATGAAATGAAATACCTGCAGCATAGCAATTGAAATCATAACACGGCATTATACTACTCTAATCTATAATATATAACTTAACTGTTTATTTTGTTAAAATGAGGATGTCATGAACAGAGCAAACACAAAAAGAGAAATAATGTATGAGATCATGAAAAGGCAACGTAACTTCATTGGATATGTGATTAGGAAAGAGGAGTTAGAATGCACGGTAATTATGGGAAAGATTGAAGGGAAGAAAGCAAGAGGAAGACAAAGACAAATGATGATGGAGACAGCAGCCAGTGAACTGGAAATCAATACCAATGAATTGATCCACTGGACCCGAAACAGGAGTGCGTGGGTCATGGCAGTCAAAGCTCAAACTGGGCATGGCACCTGATGATGGTGATGATGATGATGTTTATTTTGTTAAGTGTGAAAGGGAGATGAGATGAGTGCATGAGCATCTAAACTAGACAGAAATGTCAGTAACTTAATTAACAGACCAAGAATTATTAAGTGCAAACAAAAAAAAAATTCTGCCCAAAAGTAAAACAAGTATTTGCATCAATGATTAGACTTCCAAAGCTGAGTTCAAAGCAATATTGGCACATTTTGTCATTAGCTATGTTTTCATATAAAAGGGCTGCTGTAACATAATGCTTATGTAAATCTGCTAATGGCATCATATTTTTGTGCTAATGATCCAAACGTTTCAAATCCCACTATGGCAGCTGGGATATTTAAATTTGACTAATTGCGCGAAACTGGAATAAAAAAGTAGAAACAATAACCATGACCACAAAACTGCATGAAAATGGCTCTATTTCCCAACATCTTTTAAGGAAAGTAAATATGTTGGTCATTCATGGCCAAAGCACAACTTCATGTAATTGACTATTAGATGCCTTTGTCATGTTAAACTTCTGCCTCCACACTACATTTTGGTTTAAAGCAACAGGATGTATGCTTGAAATGGGCATATCATAATGGGTTTTGGAAAAATAAGTTTATTACCAATTCAATTAACCCCTCAGATTTGACCATCTGGTGCAGAGTGGTGGAGTCTTCATGCTAAAGACAGCCTGAACCATGTTTGTTAATTTATCTACAGAATGTAGCAAAACCAGCATTTATTGTTCATCCTTCATGATATTTGGGGAGATTGTTTCAAGTGCCGCAAAACCAGGGGGAAAAAAGTAATATACTGTTTTAAATGTAGGAACATTTGAAAGGATATATTGTAGATCATGAAAAGGCAACGTAACTTCATTGGACATGTGATTGGGAAAGAGGAGTTAGAATGCACAATAATTATGGGAAAGATTGAAAGGAAGAAAGCAAGAAGAAGACAAAGACAAATGATGGAGACAGCAGCCAGAGAACTGGAAATGAATACCAATGAATTGATCTACTTGACCCGAAACAGGAGTGTGTGGGCCATGGCAGTCAAAGCTCGAAATGGGCGTGGCACCTGATGATGATGATACTATATATATTTTTTTTTTAAATGTTGCAGTTTCTGTTTTGCTATTCTGTTTTTGCTGAAGTTTCTTTTGCAGTGTTGTTGCATATGGTCTTGGTAATGCTGAAGAATGGCGATATACTTCCTAGTCAGAATGGTGTGGGGTTTACAGAAGAACTGGCAGGAGGTGGTATTCTAGTGCAGCAGCTAGCCCGTAATACCACAAGACATGGGAGCAGAACTGGGTGGTCCAGCCCATCGAGTATGGTCCACCATTCCATCATGGCAGATTTATTATCCCTCTCAACCCCATTTTGCTGCCTTCTCGCTGTAACCTTTAATGTCCTTACTAATCAAGAACCTAACTACTTCCACCTTAAATATACCCAATGACTTGACCTCCACAGCAGTCTGTGGCAATGAATTCACCACCCTCTGGCTAAAAAGAATCCTCCTCCTCTCTGTCCTCAAGGGAAGCTGAAGTCAAATATATCAGTATTACAGCAGTGGAGTAAAGTAAATTACAGACACATGAGAGAGAAATTGTCAGAATTGATTGGAAAAGAATACTGGCAGTGATGAAGGCAGAGCAGCAATGTCTGGAATTTCTGGAAACAATTCGGAAGGCACAAGATAGACATATATATATATCCCAAAGGGGAGGAAGTATTCTGAAGGAAAGATGACAAATGTTGGCTAACAAGAGAGTCAAAGCCAACATAAAAGCCAAAGCAAGGGCATTTAATAGAGCAAAAATTAGTGTGGTGGTAAAGGATTTGGGAAGCTTTTAAAAACCAACAAAAGGCAACTGAAAAAGTCATTAAGAAGGAAAAGATGGAATATGAAAGTAAGCTAGCCAATAATACTGAAGAAGATACTGAAAGTTTCTTCAGATACATAAAGTATAAAAGATAGACAGGAGTGGATAGCGGGCCCCTGGAAAGCGTTGCTGGAGAGGTAGTAATGTGAAATGACGAAATGGCAGATGAACCGAATAAGAACTTTGCATCAGTCTTCACTGTGGAAAACACTAGCAGTATAGTGGAAGCTCCAGATGTCAGGGATCATGAAGTGTGTGAAATTACCATAACTAGTGAGAAGGTTGTTGGGAAACTGAAAGGTCTGAAAGTAGCTAAGTCACCTGGATCTGATGGAGTCACCACAGAGTTTTGAAACAGGTGGCTGAAGAGATTGCGGAGGCATTAGTAACGGTCTTTCTAGAATCACAAGATTCTGGAATGGTTCTGGAAGACTGGAAAGTTGCAAGTGTCACTCCACTCTTCAAGAAGAGAGAAAGATAAAAGGAAGGAAACTATAGCCCAGTTAGTCAGACCTCAGTGTTTGGGAAGATGTTTCCCATGATGGGAGAGGCTAAGACCAGCGGGCACAGCCTCAGAATAGAAGGATGTCCTTTTAGAATGGAGATAAGGAGAAGTTTCCTCAGCCAGAGAGTAGTGAATCTGTGCAATTCATTGCTCCAGGCAGCTGTGGAGGCCAATTCTTTATGTACACTTCAGACAGCGATTGATCAATTCTTGATTGGTCAGGGCATGAATGGATTTTGGAGGGGAAGACAGCACATTGGAGCTGAAAGGAATACTGGATCAGCCATGATGAAATGGCAGAGCAGGCTCAATGGGCCAAATGGCCAAATTCTATTCCTATAGCTTATATCTATCCTTCTATTTTTAGGCTGTGCCCTCTGGTCTAGACTCCACCAATATAGGAAAATTCCACTTTATCTAGGCCTTTCAAAATGTGGTAGGTTTCAATTCTTCTAAATTACAGTGAGTACAGACCCAAAGCCATTAAACACTCCTCATACATTAACCCTTTCATTCCCAAATCATTCTAGTGAACCCCCTGTGCACACCAGCATGTATGTTCTTAGATAAATAAAGGGCTATGGGTAACCCTAGGTAATTTCTATAGTAAGTACATGTTCAGCACAGCATTGTGTACCAAAATGCCTGTATTGTGCTGTAAGTTTTCTGTGTTTCTATAATGGGCCCAAAACAGATCACAATACTTAAAGTGAAGTCTCAGCATTACATTTTTGCTTTATAATTCTAGTCCTCTTAAAACGAATACCAACATTGCATTTGCCTTCCTTACCACCAACTTGAGGTGCAAGTTAACCTTTTGGGAATCCTGCACGAGAACTCCCAAGTCCCTTTGCACCTTTGATTTCTGAATTTGCTCCCCATTTATAAAATAGTCTATGTCTGGATGGTGTTAGATGGTACAGATCACTGATTTTGGTGACATTACTAAGAAACGTTTACACAGTATGATGGTGATAGAGCAAATATTTAGTGGGTAGATCAGTTGCATAGCATTGGATTTGAACATATCCGTATGAATAGAAAGAATATCATTGCAATCTTGATTTTTGCCCGGAAACTAGCAGAAGGCATTAATGTGTTAGGAGTTGAATCACTTGCCAAAGAATACCCATCTTCTGATCTGCTGTTGTAGCTACTTTAATTAGTTTGTTTATTTATTACAACATGGGAAGTCATTCAGCAGAGAATCACATCAGTGCCGGTCTCTAGTCCTTATTTATCTATACTGGTAGGTTTTGTAACTTCAAAACATTAAACTTACTGGAAGAAAAACAAGAGAGTCAGGAATGTAAGTCTAACTCTGTCCTTTAGGTGAGACACACACATATCACATGGCAATGTCCTGATGTATGCAATTCATGTATTTTTACATATAACCTGTAGTGAATTATTTGAATGTACATGAATGCTTAATTAAACAGTATTTACAATATTACTAAAATATTATTGAAGTATTAAATACACAACATTCCTCCCTGCTTAGCTTTAAATTCCATTGTCCAATTCTATTTTACTTAATTTACCATTTACTTCTGGTGTAAACCATATTATTTGTTAGTTTTCAAATTGTAAATCCAAGTCTATACATCCTGTGTCATGTTCATTATCAGATTTTTCATATGCAGATTAGTGCTGTTTTTGAAGATGCAACTTGACTTTTATCTTTTTCTCTTCACTGTGCATAGCATACTCTTTATATGTGCCCTTCTTTGTTGTATTTTCCATGTTTCACCTTTAAATCTGCATTGGTCTGGTGTTTGTGAGCCCCTGCCATAATGGTAACACAATTTGTTTGGCCAGGCTAGTTTCTGTTTAGATGCTGCAATTTTGTTCACGTTTTCTTTCATTCCTGACTGCAACTCAATTGCATCTCTGTCTGCTGTTTCCATTGAAACAGCTATTTTAACTGCTCTTTTAAATACAAGTTGTACTCCAGTTAGCAACTGTTTTTGAATGCATTCTTGTAAAATTCAACAAACTAAGTGATTTCTCAGTGCATCATTTAACCCACTACTGAACTAACAATGCTGAGGCAATTTCTTCAATTCAGCCACATATGCTGAAATAGACTCCCCATCCTTTTGATTTGCTTCTGAAAACTAAAGCATTCTGCAATCAAAAATGGCTTTGGTTCTAAATGTTACTGCATTACTTTCACAATACCGGCAAAGCTCATTTTTGCTGGTTTGGTTGCAGCAGTTCAACTTTGAAGCAAATTGTATGCCTTTAAACCCAAAACACTCAGCAAAATCGGTACTCGTTTCTCATTGGTTATTTTATTTGCTTCAAAATACTGTTGAAATGGCTCAGTATACATGAGCCAGTTATCCATTGAGCCATCAAATATGTCTATCCTTCCGATGTAGCCAGCCACTTCTACTCTTTTTTTTAAAATGATTATTATCACCTGGTACTCACACTTTATGACCCCATGAATTCTTCCATTTACTGCCTTTTATTTTTAAAAGAACTTGCGTGGTGGGCTGCATATTTTTACTCTGTTTCTCACAGTGCTTTTGTTTTTTTTTGTTTGAACATTTCGCTGTGGCGTGTCTGCAGTCGTCTTGGGTGCATTTTAAAAATACTTCATCACCACTGGTATGATTTGTAACTTCAAAACATTAAACTTATTGGAAGAAAAACAAGAGAGCTGGAAATGTGGATCCATCTCTGTTTTTTTACTTTAAGTGAGGGGTGCATGTATCACGTGGTAACATCATGACGTATGCAATTCGGGTAATTTTACACATAACCCAGAGTGAATTATTTAAGCAAACAAGAATGCTTAATCGAATAATATTTACAATATTACTCAAATATTACTGAAATACTAAATACACAACATATACCACTGCAAGTTGTTTTCTTTCCTGTGTCCATCAAGACCTCTTTTGGTTGTTTTGTCACTTAACCATACTATGGAGTAATTTACAGAAACCAGTGATCCTACCAATGCATTTTTGGGATGTGAGAGGAAACAGCAACCCACATAGTCATATGAAGAAAGTGCAAACTTAACACACTCAGAACCCAAAATCATGATCAAACCTTGTTCCATGGAGTTGTGAGATGGCCAGTTCAGTTAAGTTTCAAGTCATAAGTGGGAAATGAATGATGGTGGTGCAAGTCAGCATCAATGGTTATTAGAATCTGATTGAAGACATTTCCCACTGGTACTTGTGTTGTTTGATTATTACTTTTTTTTAACGTGTCGCACCAGATAGTCAGTCATTCTTGTCTGGTACCTGGTGTCAGGATTGGTCTCCTTTCGGATTAACCGGGTCACAATATGAATGTTCCTGACTCAGCCCTTTTTTTTCTAATGAGGTCGAGTGGTTAGCACGATACTCAACTGGGCACGGATGGAAAGCGTGCTCGGGGGGTGGCCCGACTTGGATTCGAACTTGGGAGCCTTCGCTCTGGAGTCCGGCGCTGATGCCATTGCCCCACCAGCCAGCGATTATTACTTACCACTTACCAGAATGTTTTGCTGATGGATACTGATGGAATCATTATTTAAAGAGTTATGAATGGAATTCAGCCCAGTATTAATTAGCAAACAGCCTCCTCTGGGTGACTAAACATCAGTAATGAAGCAGTTGTTATCTGCCCTGAAGAACTCTTGAGATGTTTTTATGCTTACATAATTGTCCCTAACTATGTTCCTTAGTACTAAAAACAATTCCTGCCAGTGAAGACTTTTTGCTAGTTTGCTTTAAGTTTATTTCACTCTTACTGGGGACCCTCGGTGCTTCACTCAATCAAATCCTGCGTGATTTCAAGACATACCTGGTTCATCTGTGAAACTTAATTCTTAGGGCTAAGGCTATAATTAAGTTCAGAGCCAAATAACCCTGCCAGAACCCAAACTGGATGTGAGTATTTGGTGAGTAAGAAACAATTGTTATCATGCTTGGCAGCTATTTGCACTATTTTGCTGATGATTAAGAGGTTGGCTCACAAATAGAGGAAGTTTGGAGACAGTGCGAAAGGGAGGTTAGGCAGGTGATAGAGAAGGGATGCACTCAGTCAGATGGTTTGAGACGTATCTATTTTAATGCGAGGAGTATTATGAATAAAGCGGATGAGCTTAGAGCGTGGATCTTGGAGCTATGATTTTGTGGCCATTACAGAGACTTGGATGGTGCAGGGGCAGGAATGGCTACTTCAAGTGCCAGGCTTTAGATACTTCAGAAAGGATAGGGAGGGAGGCAAAAGAGGTGGGGGCGTGGCACTGCTGATCAGAGATAGTGTCACGGCTGCAGAAAAGGAATAAGTCATTGAGGGGTTGTCTACGGAGTCTCTGTGGGTGGAAGTTAGAAACAGGAAGGGGTCAATAACTCTACTGGGTATTTTTGATAGATCACCCAATAGTAACAGGGACACTGCGGAGTAGATATGGAGATAGATTCTGGAAAGGAGTAATAATAACAGGGTTGTTGTGGGAGATTTTAGTTTCCCAAATATTGATTGGCATCTCCCTAGGGTGAGGGGTTTAGATGGGGTGGAGATCATTAGGTGTGTTCAGGAAGGTTTCTTAACACAATATGTAGATAAGCCTACAAGAGGAGAGGCTGTACTTGATCTGGTATTGGGAAATGAACCTGGTCAGGTGTCAGGCCTCTCAGTGGGAGAGCATTTTGGAGATAGTGATCACAAATCTATCTCCTTCACCATAGCATTGGAGAGGGATAGAAACAGACAAGTTTGGGAAGCGTCTAATTGGAGTAAGGGGAACTATGGGGCTTTCAGGCAGGAAGTTGGAAACATAAATTGGACACAGATGTTCTCAGGGAAACGTACGGAAGAAATGTGGCAAATGTTCAGGGGATATTTGCATGGGGTTCTGAGTAGGTATGTTCCAATGAGACATGGAAAGAATGGTGGGCTACAAGATCAGTGATGCACAAAGGCTATTGTAAATCTAGTCAAGAAGAAAAGAAGAGCTTATAAAAGGTTCAAAAAAACTAGGAAATGATATGAATCTAGAAGATTATAAGGCTAGCAGGAAGGAGCTTAAGAATGAAATTAGGAGAGCCAGAAGGGGCCATGAGATGGCCTTGGCAGACAGGATTATGGAAAACCCCAAGGCATTCTACCAGTATGTGAAGAGCAAGAGGATAAGACATGAGAGAATAGGACCAATCAAGTATGACAATGGAAATGTGTGTATGGAATTGGAGGAAATAGTGGAGGCACTTAATGAATACCTTGCTTCAGTATTCACTCAGAAAAGGATCTTGGCAATTGTAGGGATGACTTGCAGTGGACTGAAAAGCTTGAGAATGTAGATATTAAGAAAGAGGATGTGCTGGAGCTTTTGGAAAACATCAAGTTGGGTAAGTCACCGGGACCGGATGGGATGTACCCCAGGCTACTGTGGGAAGCGAGGGATGAGATTGCTGAGCCTCTGGCAATGATCTTTGCATCATAATGAGGAATGGAGAGGTTCCGGAGGATTGGAGGGTAGCGGATGTTGTTCTCTTTTTCAAGAAAGGGAGTAGGGATAGCCCAGGAAATTATAGGCCAGTGAGTCTTACTTTAGTGGTTGGTAAGTTGATGGAGAAATCCTAAGAGGCAGGATTTATGAACATTTGGAGAGATATAATATGATTAGGAATAGTCAACATGGCTTTGTCAAAGGTAGGTCATGCCTTATGAGCCTGATTGAATATCTTGAGGATGTGACTAAACACATTGATGAAAATAGAGCTGTAGACGTAATGTATATGGATTTTAGCAAGGCATTTGATAAGGTACCCCATGCAAGGCTTATTGAGAAAGTAAGGGGTCATGGGATCCAAAGGGACATTGCTTTGTGGATCCAGAACTGGCTTGCCCACAAAAGGTAAAGAGAGTTTGTGGATGGGTCATATTCTGCATGGAGGCTGGTGACCAGTGGTGTGCCTTAGGGATCTGTTCTTGGACCCCTACTCTGTGATTTTTTATAAGTGACCTGGATGAGGAAGTGGAGGGATGGGTTAGTAAATTTGCTGATGACAAAGGTTGGAGGTGTTGTGGATAGTGTGGAGGGCTGTCAGAGGTTATAACGGGACATTAATAGGATGCAAAACTGGGCTGAGAAGTGGCAGATGGAGTTCAACCCAGATAAGTGTGAGGTGGTTTATTTTGGTAGGTCAAATATGATGACAGAATATAGCATTAATGTTAAGACTCTTGGCAGTGTGGAGGATCAGAGGGATCTTGGGGTCTGAATCCATTGGACACTCAAAGGTGCTACACAGGTTGACTCTGTGATTAAGAAGACATACGGTGCATTGGCCTTCATCAATCATGGGACCGAGTTTAAGAGCCGAGGGGTAATGGTGCAGCTATATAGGACCCTGGTCAGACCCCACTTGGAGTACTGTGCTCAATTCTAGTTGCCTCACTTTTGAAAGAATGTGGAAACCATAGAAAGGGTGCAGAGGAGATTTACAAGGATGTTGCCTGGATTGGGGAGCATGCCTTATGAGAATAGGTTGAGTGAAATTGCCGTTTTCTCCTTGGAGTGACGGAAGATGAGAGGTGACTTGATAGAGGTGTACAAGATAATGAGAGGCATTGATTGTGTGGATAGTCAGAGGTTCTTTCCCCAAGGCTGAAATGGCTAGCATGAGAGGGCACATTTTTAAGGTGCTTGGAAGTAGTACAGAGGAGATGTCAGGGGTAAGTTTTTTACACAGAGAGTGGTGAGTGTGTGGAATGGGCTGCCGGTGGCGGAAATGATACGGTCTTTTACGAGACTCCTGGATGGGTACATGGAGCTTAGAAAAATAGAGGACTATAGGTAAAGCCTAGGTAGTTCTAAGGTAAGGACATGTTCTGCACAGCTTTGTGGGTTGAAGGGCCTGTATTGTGCTGTATGTTTCTATATTTCTATGTAACAATTAACCAGATGCATCTTGGCTTGGTGTGGCAACTGTTCTGCCCATGACTGCAAGAAACTGCAGAGAATAGTGAACCCAGCCTCCCCTCCATGGACTCTGTCAATGCTTATCAATACCTTCATCAATCGTCCATCATAATCAAAGATTCCACCACCACAGACATTCTCCATTCTTCCTCCCATTGAGCAGAAGATAAAAAAGCTTGAAAGCATCTGGCATCGGGATCAAAGACTGTTTCCATTCTGCTGTTATAAGATTATTGAACAAATCCCTGTGGTATGATCAGATGGATACTTAACCTCACAACCTACCATGTTGTGACCATGCATCTTCCTGTCTAACTGCGAAGTATTTTCTCTGTAGCTGTTACACTTTATTCTGCACTGTTATTTCTTTCTTTTGTACTACCTCAATGCACAGTTTCAATCAGCTTATCTGTATGGATGGCGTGCAAGACGAGGTTTTCAATGTACCTCAGTATACGTAACAATAATAAACTATTTTAACTGTAGAAGAAGCAACAGTTAGAGCAAAAAAAAAGAAACTATTTGGAAAAATCCATCAGGCTTGAAAGATTTCTTTCCAGAATAGTAAAGGGAGGTCACTGAGGAATTCCCAATTCCTTGAGCTCAGCAACTTACAAGGATGAGTGCTGCAAGCTTGTACAAAAGCCACCACCCCTAATTTTTCTTTCAGGTTACATAATGTCCTTATTTTGAAATATATTGATTTTTTTATTGTTGCAGCGTTAGAAAAATAACAAAAATTCTTTATCTGAAGTAGTTGTACCATGATTAAATGATGGTGATTCACCAGCTGCTCAAGGACATTTAGAGATAGACAGTAAATGCTGGCTTTGACAGTGACATACTGAACTTCAAACTGAATTGAAAACTATAGCTATCTTTTTGACATGACACCTTGAACGGAAATTGGCACATATTAATCTCCACAACAGAAAAAAAATCTAGGTAGTCCAATTTACCTTCCTAAATTATCATTAGAATCTTGTAGCTAATTTTTTTAAGTCCATATAATTTGTGAATAACCTCAGCTAAAACCTAGACCCACACATACAAAATGCTGGAACTCAGGGGCCAGGCAGCATATACGAAGGGGAGTAAAGAGTCAACATTTCAGACAGAGACCCTTCATCAGGACTGGAAAGGAAGGGGTGAAGCCAGAATAAGAAGGTGGGGAGAGGGGGAGGAGCACTCTCTGGGAAGGTGATAGGTGAGAGCAGGTGGATGGGGGAGGAGGAGAATGCAAGAAGCTGGGAGGTGATAGGCAGAAGAGGTGAAGGGCTGAAGAAGGAGAAATGTGATAGGAGAGGACAGTGAACCACAAAATAGAGTGAAGGAGGTAGGAAACCTTGGGGAGGTCATAGGCGGGTCATGGGGGTGGGGAGGAAAAGAGAAAGGGTGAGACAGTAACCAGAATGGGGAATAGAAAAAGAGAGAACAGGGGAGTGATTACCAGAAGCTAGAGATATTGATTTTCATACCATCAGGTTGTAGGCTATATATTGTTTGATATAAGCATTCTTTGTTATTTACATAATAAATTGTGGGTTATCTGTAAAATAAGTGAATGGCATACACCATAATGCCATTATGTCATACGTGCACACCTTGCTTAAAGTAAAAACAAATCTAAGACATGCATTCCTGGCTCTGTGTTTCCTTTCAATTAGTTTTATGCTATAGCGTTACAGAACATAAGAGTAGGATTCTGTTGGATATGATGCAATGTGCTGGATATGGAAGCTGTTTAGATTAGATTCAACTTTATTGTCATTGTGCTGAGTACAGATACAAAGCCAATGAAATGCAGTTAGCAGCTGACCAGAAATGCAAAAAATAGTGTTATTTACAAAATAACTACCAATGAAAAGTAAGTGCTACAGCACACAAATATAAAAGTACTGAGACAGTACAATATGGGTGCAATACTGCTTAGTGCTGTGATGTGAGGTTCAGCAGGGTCACACCCTCAGGGAAGAAGCTCTTCCTGTGCCTGCTGGTGCGGGAGCGGAGACTTCCGTAGCGCCTACCGGATGGGAGGAGAGTAAAAGGTCCATGGTTAGGGTGAGATGCATCCTTGATAATGCTTTTCGCCCTGCTCAGGCAACGTTTATGGTAAATGTTCTCAATGGTGGGCAAGTGGGTGTTGATAATCCACTGGGCAGTTTTCACCATACACTGGAGTGCTTTGCGGTCGGATATGGGACAATTGCCATACCACACTGAGATGCAGTTGGTGAGTATGCTCTCAATGGTACAGTGGTAAAAGTCCGTCAGTATCCTGGGACAAAGGTGAGCTTTCTTGATGCTCCACAGGAAATAAAGGTGCTGTTGAGCCTTTTTGATCAGGATGGAGGAGTTCAGGGACCAGGTGAGATCCTTGGAAATGTGGACAGCAAGGAATTTGAAGCTTGATACACGCTCCACTACAACTTTGTTGATGTAGATGGGGACGTGAGTGTGGCTCCTAGCATGCCTGAGGTCCACAATGATCTCCTTGGTCATCTGGGTGTTAAGGGCCAGATTGTTGTCGGCATACTACGTGGCCAAGTACTGGACCTCGTCCCTGTAGGCCGTCTCGTCATCCCCTCTAATCAGGCCAACCACTGTGGTGTCGTCTGCGAACTTGATTATGGAGTTAGAATCATGTACAGGAATGCAGTCATAGGTGAAAAGGGAGTACAGAAGAGGGCTCAGCACACAGCCTTGAGGCACACCAGTGTTCAGGGTGACAGTGGAGGAGGAGAGGTTGTCTATTTCAACTGACTGGGGTCTGTTAGTCAGAAAGTCCAAGGTCCAATTGCAGAGGGATAAGCTGATACCAAGCTGGTGAAGTTTGGCAATCAGCTTGGAGGGGATCACAGTATTGAATGCTGAACTAAAGTCAATGAACAGCATTCTGATGTAAGAGTTGGGGCTGTCCAGGTGGGTCAGGGCAGAGTGAAGTGCTGTGAAGATGGCATCCTCTGTAGACCTGTTGGTGCAATAGGCAAATCGATGGGGGTCCAGGATAGGGGGCAGACAGGATTTCAGATGTGATAGAACCAGTCTCTCAAAGCACTTTGCAATGATGGGGGTGAATGCAACTGGGCGGAAGTCATTCAGGCCCGTGGCAGTGGAATGCTTCGGCACTGGCACGATGGTGGCGATCTTGAAGCTTGTGGAGACAATTGCCTGGGTCAGGGACAGATTGAAAATGTCCGTGAAGACCCTGGCCAACTGCCCTGCACAGACTCTGAGAAAATGGCCAGGTATTCCATCTGAACCAGCTGCCTTCCGTACATTCACCCTGCTCAGGGTGGAGCAAACATCGGAGGTGGAAAGTGAGAGAGGCAGTTCACCAGGTGGGAGATCCGCTTTGAGGGTGACCTCCTTGTTCTCTCGGTCAAAATGAGCGTAGAAGTAATTGAGCTCATCAGGGAGGGAAACAGAGCTGGAAGGGGGCACAGTACTAGGTGGTTGGAAGTCTGTAATAATCTCTATACCATGCCACATGTGCCAGGGGGCCAAGGAGTTGAAATGCTTCTCAATCCTCTTGGGGTATTAAGTAAGGACAAGGGGAATCCAGGAGTTTAAGTTAAGGGCAGCTATATGGGAAATGGAGGAGATATAGACAGATTGTTGGTGGTGGAATGGAAGTCCTGTTTTTTTGGAGAAAAAAGTTGACCTGTTGTTTGGAAGAAAGGTAAAAAGATGTTCAAGAATAGAAACCCTTATCCTGAGAGCAGATGCAGTGGAGACTGAGGAATTGGGAGATGCATTTATACAAGTGACAAGATAGAAGTACAGTCAAGATAACTGTGAGAGTGAGTTTGTAAAAATAGATAGTCTGTCTCCAGAGATGGAGACAGAAAGATTGAGAAAGGGAAGAGAGGTGTAAGATTCTGAAGAGTTATTTGTTTCGTCTAAAACATAAACTGTTTGCCATACAGAGAGAATGGACAAAATTTCTTCCTATGTTATAGTCCCCACAATTCAGGTTGTGTAAACTGGTGACATCCCAAGAACTTTCTTAACTAATGCTTCAATATTTCTATACATCTTGGTTGAACTGAACTGAGTGCTCTAAGATAATATCATTAAAGGGTATATATTGGTAAGGTTAAAAACCAAAGCATTCTTGTGAGTATTTATTACTCAGGATATGAGCATGAGTGGTCACCTCAGCATTTATTGTTTATCTTCCAATGTCCACAAGGGTAATAGTGAGCCAAATTCTTGCACCACTGTGGTTAACCAGTAAAGTTGCCTGAACAATGTCATTAAGATTGTTCCAGGATTTTAACCCATCTTAGAAGAAAGAATGATAAACTTTAATCTAGTGTTTTGAATGAATAATTATTTAAAAATATATACAATATAAAACCTCCCTTTGTTTTATTTATATGGACTGAAATAATGAAGTCAGAATTTACAGTACAAAGGCCATCTTTATAAATGCTGTACATTTATTAAACAGATGCTTAAAACTGCAATTGATTACATATGTTTATATTTAAATACTCAACATTTAACAATGTTTAAACTTTTTTTTTCTTGCTTTAGCAATTTGCACACCTCCTTGCAAGAATGGTGGTCATTGTATGAGAAATAATGTCTGCTCGTGTCCAGATGGCTACACAGGAAAAAGATGTCAAAAAAGTGAGAGCTATTTTAAAGTATTAATTTTTTTTCTAATTGTTTAATCTAATCTTTGGCCTCATTCATTTACTCAACAGCACAATAGTTTAGGGGGCTTTACAAATACTTTCAAGTTGGATCCAAAACAGAGTCCATATGCAAATTCAAGAATGGAAACATCTGGCATGAGCATAGGGATAAAGTTATTCAAAAATTAACAGCTCAAATTTCTTGCAATCATTTCAAATGATTCTGAATTAATTTTAGCTATTGGGCATCATCTTTGCATCATTTCAGAAAATTTTTTTTTTGCTTTATTAGAACTTATTTTGCTCAGGTATTTTCATTTTATTTTTCAGTGTTAATTTGCCAACGCTTGCCAAAATGCAACATTCACTTGCATAAGCTGTACTACAGCAGGGATCCCCAACCTTTTTTGGCCCGCGGACCGGTTTAATATTGACAATATTCTTGCGGACCGGCCGTCTGGGGTTGGGGGGGTTTTCAAGTGGGGTTAAACTCACTTCAACATGTCTTTTACAGTTAGGGTTGCCAACTTTCTCACTCCCAAATAAGGGTCAAAAGTAGCAGTCAAATCCCAGGACACTTTACCCCAGGAAAGACTACCATGACCATGAAGCCTTGCGCGGACACCTGTGTGCACATGTGATGTGCGCATGCGCGTACGTGCCAAATTTTTCCCCACAAATCGATTTTGCCTTCATCTTCCCGACTATACTATACATACATTATTTCTACTTTATATAGGCTGTGTGTTTATCATATCATTCCTGCTTTTACTATATGTTGGTGTTATTTATTTTCGGTTTTATGTGTTATTTGGTATGATTTGTTAGGTTATTTTTCTGGGTCTGGGAACGCTCAAAATTTTTCCCCTATAAATTAATGGTAATTGCTTCTTCGCTTCACGCCATTTCGGCACAAAAGGTTTCATAGGAACGCTCTACCTTAGCGGGGGAAATACGGGACAAACCAATTTAGCCCAATATACAGGATGCCCCGGCAAATACAGGACAGTTGGCAACCCTATGTTCAAGTTCAACAGTGCATGACAGGGAATGAGGAAAGGTGCAGCTGACTCATATTGTTTCCTCATGGCCCGGTAGCACATGGTTGGGGATATCAAAGTCCTTGATGACTATAAATATTACTTTCCTGACTGTTCTGCCTTTAGGAGGGAGGAGAAGAACCTAGCGCTTAACACTTGCAAATAATCTGAATGAAACTGCCTGCTATCACATCAACCAGTGATTGTAATGAATTTTTGAAGTAGTACTTGCTTGTATTATTCACAGTTCCAGATGTATGTTCTTATTTGTGTGTAATGAGGCAGTCCAATACAGATCTATATTATAAATAGTGTCTAACCATATTTACTCCAGTAGTAACGTACTACTGAGACTGTAATAGTAATTGTCTGATTTCTCAAATGCAAGAGTTTGGTTTAACCACAATGATTAGTATAATTGCAAACATTCTATGTATGTGGCATTTCTGTGCAACTCCCATGGGTGGGCAAAAATACATGATCTTAAGCTTAATAAGATAAAATTTTAAAAATGGGTATGTCATGGCCAGCAGGGTTACAAAATTTTGGAAAATGAGGCAGACTAGAGACTTTGAAATTGTTAATTTGTTGTTGTGAACTTTAATCACATGAGTGTTCGTTCAGTTTTTTTGATCTTGGCTATTAAGCTACTGACTGAAAACTTGTGTATGTATTTCTGATGATAACTTAATGTTATATTATTTTTCATCACAAAGTGTGTATTACATTACTGGAAATTAGAGTGCATAGCATACATACTTTATCTATAAATATTAGAAAAAAACATTCTTTACACAGTGTAATGAAATAGCATCCATGGAAACTATTGGGAAATTGGAATTTTGTTTTTGCACATCACTACCAGATACTTGGTGTAGTGATACACTGCAGAACTGCATGCTCTGATCTCCACAGTTTAAAGACTCCATGCCTCACTCTGGCATGGGCAATCATAGATTTTGTATATGGTTACTGTAGAGAGTTCATTAAGGCCAAAACTCACCTTCACAAGATTCCTGATGGTAAAGATATGGGCTGCTGCTGTCAAAGCAAAGAATGCCAGCCACGGCAATTAGATTTTTTTTTAAATCCATAGTATTTATTTTATGTTTAAATGTATATAATTGTCAAGTACACACAAGCTTTGTATTTTGAACGATCCCACTGATACCATGCGACAATAAATTTTTAGTTCCGTCAGTTGCACTTGACCTATTATTCCCTCCCTTTGGTTAGTAATGAAACAAAGTTCTTCCAGCTAATGCATTCTTTTCACATAGGTATCTGTGAGCCAATGTGTATGAATGGAGGAAAGTGTGTACGTCCCAACATCTGCTCCTGCGTGTCAGGCTGGAGGGGAAAAAGATGTAATACATGTAAGTCAGAGATTCAATTATGTTCCCTGTGCCTATTCATGGTACATGACTGTCATCCCTGGCAGTGTGTTCCAGGTACCTATCACTCTCTACCTCTTCTGTTGCTTCTTGTAGAAACCTGAGCTATTGTATATTTCATCCAGTCCCAGGGGCTTATCAATCCTAATGTTTATCAGAAGCTCAGCCTCATCCTAATTCTTGATGTCAACATGCACTGGAGCTTGTTCTATGCTGACCTGACATTCTCAAGTTCCCTCTAGTCAGCCTCCTGTTCTCCCTGAAAGTGTAGAACACCTTAGTGTTTTCCTTAATCCTCGTCACCAGGCCTTCTCATGCCCCTTCAAGCTCTTTTGTCCCTTTTTAAGCTTCATCCTGGCTACCTTGTAACTCAAATGTTCACCTGATTTTTTGCATACTAAACCCCAAGTATGCTTCATCCTTTCTCTTGTCTAAATATTCCACCTCTCTTGTCAGCCCTAATTGTCAAATACATACAAACTATGTATTTTAAAAGATTCCACTGATGCCATGCTACAGTACATTTCAGTTCTGCCAGTTTCACTTTCACGTACCATCCTTTCCCTGTATCAGTGGGACAAACCTATCCAAGATCCCACACATTGGTCCCTAAACAATCTCTATATTTCGGCTGAGAACATTTACCTGAGAACATTTCTTCTAAATTTACACTCCCAAGTTCCCGCCAAATTCCATCACAATTAGCCCTCTCCCTTCTAAATACTTCTTGTATATAGTCAGCTCCTTTCCTCGTCCATGACAATGTTAATGTTGAGGTCACTATCTCCAAAATGCTCACCCACCAAGAAGACTGTTACCTGACCAGCTTGATTGCCTAGTACCAGATCTGGTATGGCTTCTCTCAATGCTCTGTCCGCATACTGTGTCAAAAATTCTTCCTGGACACACATAATAAATTTTGTCCCATCTAAACCTTTTGCACTAAGGTGTTGATCATATTAAGGAAGTTAGCTCACACTAAATGTTCCTAATTGTACTTATCAAAATTAAGCAACCTAGAAATTCATCTAAACTGGCACCACTGAAGGCTAAAATACAGTCTTTGTGATGGAATACACCTGAGCCAGAATGAAACCAACGTCCATGCTAAGAACTTTGCTACCACAATCAGGGAAGATTTAAATTAAAGTGGCAGGGGAAGGAGAAGTACAAGCAACAAGAGGAGAATTATTAGCTCCACTTGGCAGAGCAACTGGGATTACCTTAACTGGGATTATTTTAAGGATCAGAGGGAGGAAAATTTGAGGGCCGTGTCCAGAAGATTTTTGTTGCACCATGTAGATATCCCCATGAGGGAGGTAGCATTCCTGGATCCTGGGGAATGTAGCTGTTTGACGAACAGAATGACATTGGGGGATCATTTTGGAGATGATGCCCATAACTCTGTACATTTTAACTTGGTTGTGGAAAATAGGAATAAAGTTTTTAAATTGAAGGGATGGAAGTAGACAAAAAAAGGAAAAAAATTGGTCAGTGACCATTCATTATAATTTTCATTAGTAGTACAATGAAAGGCTATCAACTTAAAATATTAACTTTGTTTCACTCACCATATATTCTCTCAAAACTGATGACCGTATAGCATCTCCAGCACTGCTGACTGGGAATGAATTTCAAAATTTGTTTTAAATTACAAGTACTATTTCACTTGTTATTCATATACTTGTGTTTATAATGTACTGTACATTGGAATTCAAAAATGCTAGAATCCATTTCAATCTTCTGGCAATTTAGCTGTTTGTATACAGAAGTGCAAAAATGGAGGAGAATGCATTGGGCCTGGTACCTGCCATTGTCTGCCTGGATGGGAAGGATTACAGTGTCAAATACGTAAGTACACTTTCAATAGTTATCTCTTTCTTCTTTGTAATATAATGAGCATGCTTGCGAGGGAAAGGTACGAGTATCTGGAGCTACGACACTGAGGAGCCTTCTCCTGATTTTGTGCCATTTTCATCACCTGCCACAAACAAATGATAAGTAACAAAGACTCCCACAATGTCCAAGGAACACATTGTGTGGCCTCATCATGACAGTAGAGCACAGCATATCAGAATGGGAATGGGAAGTGGAATTAAAGTGGGTCTTTAATTCCACTGGGGATCTTGTTTCTTCTTCAGGTTGGAGGATCAACACTTTGTATTCTGTCTGGGTGGCCTTCAACCTGATGGCATGAACATCAATTTCTCAAGCTTCCAGTAATGAGCCCCCCCCCCCACTCTCCTTCACCATTCTCCATCCCCTTTTCCCTCCCCTTTTCCCTCTCACACCTTATCTCCTTGCCTGCCCATCACCACTTTCTGGTGCTCCTCCCCCCCTTTCTTTCTTCCATGGCCTTCTATTTTCTCCTATCGGACTCTCCCTTCTCCAGCCCTGTATCTTTCACCAATCAACTTCCCAGATCTTTACTTCATCACTCCCCCTCCCAATTTCAACCATCACCTTGTGTACTCTCCCTCCCCTCCCCCACCTTTAAAATCTACTCCTCATCTTTTTTTCTCCAAGCCTGCCAAAGGGTCTCGGCCCAAAACATCGACTGTACTTTTTTTCCATAGTTGCTGCCTGGCCTGATGAGTTCCTCTAGCATTTTGTGTGTGTTGCTTGGATTTCCAGCACCTGCAGATTTTCTGTTGTTTGTAAAGCGAAGTAAGTTTAGTCCAGATCTAACTCAGTCATCCATTCTATAACTTGTGCAGCCAAAATCCCGAGGAAAAATTACACTAACAAGTCAATAGGATCATTAAGAAAATTATGCTGTGCTATCAAAAGTTTAAAGTAAATTTATCATCAAATTATGTATATGTTACCATATATTACTGTGTGATTAGTTTACTTGCTGACGTTCAATAGAATCAATGAAAACTGCACAGAAAGACTGACAAACAACCAATGTAGAAAAGAAAGCAAACTTTGCAAATACCAAATAATAAATAAATAATACTCAGAACATGAGTTGTAGAGTCCTTGAAAGTGAGCCTGTAGGTTTTGGAATCTGTTCAGAGCTGAGGTTATTCACGCTGCTTCAGGAGTCTGATGGTGAAGGTAATAACTATTTCTGAACCTGCTGGTGTGGGACCTGAGGCAGCAAGAAGAGAGTATGTTCTGAGTGGTGTGGGTCCTTGATGATGAGCCATCAAATGTAGATGGTTAAAGGATTTTAGCTGTTTATAATTTTTTTGAACAAAACCACTGATCTCCTGATCAAGAGCATCCAAAGAATGAGAGAATTAACAATTAATGCCAATTTTGCAAGGGGTCCTACAGCCTTTCATCACAGAGCATATGATATTTTTGGGAACCTAGAAATATTTCTTACAACTTTCTGGACACTGTTATACAATTACAGCTAATTTTTTTTTACATTATAGTGACCAAAGAGTTGCAAGAAAGGGCCTGCACGATTGATTAAATAAAATTAAAATCTTCTTGTTAATAACTTTAATGGAGGAAGAGGACATGGAATAAATTTTTCACATTTTGGATTTTGTTTGTTGGCAAGATTTCACCTACACCTCCCTCAGACAGTCCTGCCACAAGATGGTTTAGGTGTAGTTCCAGAGGCCAGTTCATCTTCATAATAGCCCATAATTCACCTTTGAGGTAGAAATTGTTGAAAATTGTACTGTTTATATTTTGCACTATATAAATATTGATTTATTTTTTCACAGCTGTATGCCAACAAAAATGCTTGTATGGAGGCAAATGTATTCTTCCAAATGTGTGTTCTTGTCGTCCAGGATATACTGGAATCACTTGTGGTAAGAAGGTGAGCTCAAATTTTCATTATTGATATTTTTACAAAGAAGCAAAGTACTTAACAATTGCTTATTTGGTACTTTACTAGCTGGTACTTCAGCCAAAGTACTCCAGCTGACATTGGGTTAACTAGTACCTGTCCAGAACAGCATGTTCTGAATAAATAAGCTTTTGCTGTATTCTGTTTTTGCACCTTGCCCTGTCTGGGCTGCTTCTACACCCACAACTTCTCATTTGTTGATAGCAGAAGAAAGCTTCCGTGAACTTAGTGTTATTGTATCTCAAGCTTAAATATTTGTTTCTTATCTTCCACTCCACCTCCCTTCAATTCAAAGATGAACCACTTCCATGATCATAAATGGTATTGGTATTTCCAGAGGTTATAACCCATCTGCTATACTTGATCAGAATGAGGGTTAATATCTCCAGCATATTATCCTGAAACTTGTTGCTATATGGCAACAGTAAATTGCGATACATAAACTGTAAATGACAGTAAATACTGTGTGTGTGTATATTATAATGTTAAATTAGTAATGAAAATAGTAATGTGGTAGTGTTCATGGGTTCAATGTCCATTCATTAATTTGATAGCAGAGAGGAAGAAGCTATTCCTGAATCATTGTATGTCTGCCTTCAGGCTCCTGTACCTCCTACCAGATGGTAGGAAAGTGAAGAGGGTATGGCTTGGGTGATGGGAGTCCTTAATGATTGATGCCCCTTTTTTTGAGGCATTGCTTCTTGAAGAAGCCCTGGGTGTGGGGGGTGGGGGGGGGGTGACTGGTGCCCATGATGGACTAACTGCGCAACCTTCTGCAGCTTACTTTGATCCTGTGCATTGACCCCACCCCCCACCATACCAAATGGTGTTTCAGCCAGTTAGAATGCTCTCTACAGTACATCTGTAGAAATTTGTGATTATCTTTGCCTTTTGTCACTGCTGGCTAGCCTTCCATTCACTATCTATACCTCACTAATGATAATTGTTAAGTATTCCTGTGGTTACAGACAGAGACTGCCCTCAACACAGATTAAAACTTCCATGCTACATTGCTGTCTTTTCACAGCCTCAACACCCCAATTCCATCAGGCACCCTACAGCCCTGCATGTACCTCATGTTCATCCAACTCTGGTCTCTTGTCTAACCCTGCTCCATTTGTCCCATATTAATAGCCTAGTTTTCAGCTGTTTAGCCTTGACCTCAGAAATTCCCTTAGTGCACACCCATCTCCACTGACAAAATTCTTAAAACTACCTACATCCTGTATATCCTGCAACAAGGTATTTTAAGTACTCATCCAAATTTTTTATGAGGTCCAAAAACAAAATTTGCACTCCATCAAAAACACTTGGCTTGAGTCCTTAAGAAATCTAGGACTAAATATTTCCTTTTTATTTCTTTGCTTTCTTTATATCTGATTATCCTGTGGTACTTCTCAAAATGTTACTTAAACGCAAGCATCGTTCACTCTTCGGCTTTCTACTTCAATTAATTTAGTTAAGATCAGCCAATTTAGTATACATCTAGTATTTAAAAAGGGACAGTCTTTCTGTATTGCTTTGTCATTATAAATGTTTTACTATCATGTTAAGTGTTCAGTTTGGATTACATAATTAATACCCAGTGCATAAGTTAAAACAGGCTTGCACTTCACACCTGGACAAATAAATCTGTCATGATTGTTTCTGAGCAAAATCCGATCATTTAAGTAACAATTAACTGTTCCTTCTTTTTCCAGATACCATTGAAACTGGGTTAACCTTGGCCCCAGTATCTAATTTCTTCTAGCAATAAATAGACATTATGCTGAATTTGACTGAGGACTGGAACTGAACATTGCTCAATTATTAAGATTGCAGAATTAAATCAAACCATGCACAGATACTTCGAGCTCGGTATTAAACTGTAGTGCTATTCAGAGGTTGGAGTAATTTGGTGTTTATAGCTAAATAATGAGGTATTGTAAAGCAAATGTATTGGCTTGTATATCACTTCCTCTTGTAGCTTTACTACCTCAGTGCAATGCTCAAGGATTCATTGCAGGACACTAGGAAGATCACCTGTTTTTGTGAAACATTTACATAATCTCCACCTACTGTGGAACATTTTAACCTGATTCGTTTACTAAATTTTCGCAGAAAATCAAATTGTTTCGAAGAGTTCTTTTAATTGAATTGCACCTCAGTTGAATTATTTGCAGTTACAACTGTGAGATCTGCAACCACTCTAAAGCTAAATTTAATCCCACAATAACATCACCCAATGCTTTTCCCATAGGTTTGCACAGAAATTGGCAACAATTTGTTAATTTGGAGTGGCTTGTGGTAAATAATTTAGAATAATTTCAGCTCGTCTTCCTTATTTACAACAGGTTAGCAGATCTCAATTTCAGTGTTCAGAGGGAGAAATTCATCCAACGAGATACTTTCCAAGTAGAAAAGCTTTTAATCAAGGAAAATGATCCCTTACATGACAGACTAGAAAGCTAACAATACGTTTAGGAGACAAGAGGTTCTGCAAATGTGGGAATCTGGAACAACAAAGTGGTGGAGAAACTCAGTGGGTCAGACAGCATCTATAGAGAGAAATGAACAGTCAACATTTCAGACTAGGACCCTTTATCAAGAATAGTTCCTTCAAAATTTTGTACATGTTGCTTGTATTTAAGCTCAAAATTTACCATGCTAACATTAACATTTGAACGTTTAAAATTTCTCACCAGGCTTTGAGCAGTATTTTAAGAGATACTACCCCATTTGTATTAAATAGCCCATTACCATATGGACCAAGAAACAGTGTATGCTAGAGGTTCATTCACTAATATCCCAACTATTTGTATTATAGATTAAATCAAACATACTTAAATGTGTAATAAGTATTTATTGTGGGGGGGGGGATTTTATCTTGGTCAAACTGAACTAATGCAAACTTTTCTGAAACAAGAAGTTACTAAAACTAGTTAGATACACCAATTATTTCACTACCATGGATGTTTTTATCCCAGATGTGGTGGCTTAAAACTATAGTTCAGTATTGTCTTAACTTCATCTACAAATCTCTGCCACTTATGTAACGTAATATTTAAGCAATCACATTAAGTGGGCTTCTAGGAGATGCAAGGTACTACTTGTGCATATTCTACCAGAACTGGAATTATTACTACAATTTACCTACACTCATACAGTACACTTTTGTATGAACATCCCATACATTCAGAATAAGGTTTGGAATCTTGCCTAACTGGTTATGTTTTCTTGTACCTAAACTACAATGTTTTATACTAAATTAAGGAATTGATAAAAGTCATCATTTTATCATTGAATTATAAGATTAGCTTTGGTTTTAAGAATTTGATGTTCAAATTCATGCACAATGTGTTGCTATGTTCCCTTTATTCCAGTTGCATGTTACTGACTTTTATGCTGTACAATATTCATCTTAAGATATTTTTAAATAAAGGTGCTCATAAAACTTGAAGTATGTTTGAAATCCAGTAATCTAAATCAATTAATCCAAATTATTTACTGTTTTAAAATATTTCTTTAGGTGTGACCCATCAAAAAATTGTTGCATAATGTGTATATACCAAATGTATTCTTAATGCCTAATTTGTTGTTTTGTTTAATTAACACTGTACATATATATTACATATGAACATTAAGATTTTCATGTAAAAGTATTGAATTTATTTTTAATTACCAAGTTGTAAATTCTGTACATTCCAAATAAACACATGAAATCCAAGACATATTTAAATAATCAAGGAATGAATATTGTGTCTCTGTAGTTAATGAAAGGTTCTTCAACATCAGTGCAGAAAATGTATCATGCCCTGTACAACAATTATCCCAAAGAATAAAGATCACAATAGAAGCACTATGGGGAAATGGGGACCAAGGAATGAGAAAACTGACAATGGGAATAATGCATAGGACATGGAAGATTTAAAAAAAATAGCACCACAGCCAAAGGAGGTGGATTTGTGGTGTATGTAGCCGCCTTCTCCATGATCATGAGCCAAGCAGTGGAAAGACCAAATGATGCCAAGGTCAAGGTTGGCTTAGCTTCCGGTAAGGAATACTGTGATCTCCGAAGTGCAGAAAACAAAAAGAGAGGTAGGAAGATTAGACAAGTTTTATGTTCTGTTTGTAGGAACCAAACAGGAATATGACCTACCTACTTGTACTGAGAAAAATACCACATTCATCCTAGGCTATCTAGCATCAGTCCTTGTTAAGCATAAAAAAATTTTAAAAATTAGAATATTATAGTATTTGATGATATTTCAGAACCGAGTATTTTCTACCAAGTAAAAATTCAAGCAGAAAATAAGATTGTCAATGAACACACACCTTCAAAATTGAGAATTTCTAATCAGATCATTTATTGTCAACTTAAAATGTAAAAGCCTCAAAATTTTCATTGCGAACAAATCTGGAATTTTGAAACCAAGCATAGCAAATATAGCTCTAATTATTGTTTATTATTGCAACAAAGGTACTAGCATAAATGTAGACTAGTTCATATTAAAGATAGCTATTGCATTAAAAACCAAATTCAACAAATAAACATGCAAAGCAGGGAAAAATAAAAACTTCATCCAATCTTTTATCCTCGGAAAAGGCAAGAGTTTTATGGAAGTTTTCCCACACTTTTTTTGATAGTATTTACTTGTAAACTTAATACACTGCTTAATGAAAAGTAAATCAATAAGGAAAAATGTATCCTGTCCAGAAAATTCTACTTTGGTCAAATTTTTGTCTAGACTGTAGAATCAATGACATTGACATACATTAGGAGCAATTCCTTTCCCTCCATGCAAGCAAGGAGCATCACATATTGTTGTAAACAAATCAAATCAATGTTCATATCTGGTATTAGTTTCTTTTTAAATCTTCTATTGTTGGGACAAGCAGACCAATCTTATGACTGTCCTAAAATTGTATTAAATTTGAATAATAAAATTTAAATGAACTTCATATTTACCATACTCAAAGTTATGGCAGTAGAGATTTCCGGGATTAGAAGAAATAGGTAAACATTGAGAATAATTGTTTAAAAATTGATTCTTGTGCGTTGGTTTTAGGCACAAGAACAACCATATTTTTTTTTTGGGGGGGGAAGAGAATTTCAAGCCCAAAGCATTTAAACTAGAAAGATAGAAAGAAACATAGAAAACCTACAGCACAATACAGGCCCTTCGGCCCACAAAGCTGTGCCAAACATGTCCCTACCTTAAAAATTATTAAGCTTACCCGTAGCCCTCTATTCTTCAAAGCTCCATGTACCTATCCAAAAGACTCTTAAAAGACCCTGTCATGTCTGCCTCCACCACCGTTGCCAGCAGCCCATTCCATGCTCTCACCACACTCTGCGTAAAAGAAACTTACCCCTGATATCTCCTCTGTACCTACTCCCAAGCACCTTAAAACTATGCCTTCTTGTGCTAACCATTTCAGCCCTGGGAAAAAGCCTCTGACTATCCACACGATCAATGCCTCTCATTATCTTGTACACCTCTATCAGGTCACCTCTCATCCTCCATCACTCCAAGGAGAAAAGTCCGATTTCACTCATCCTATTCTCATAAGGCATACTCCCCAATCCAGGCAACATCCTTGTAAATCTCCTCTGCACCCTTTCTATGGTTTCCATATCCTTTCTGTAGTGAGGTGACCAGAATTAAGCATAGTACTCCAAGTGGGGTCTGACCAGGGTCCTATAATACTGCAACATTACCTCTCGACTCCTAAATTCAATTCCACAATTGATGAAGGCCAATGCACCGTATGCCTTCTTAACCACAGAGCCAACCTGCTTAGCAGTTTTCAGTGTCCTATGCACTCAGACCCCAAGATCCCTCTGATCCTCCACACTGCCAAGAGTCTTACCATTAATGCTGTAGTTCTGCCATCAGCTAATATGTTAACTGAATGAAATGGGGGCTGAACATTGTAGATTTGATCAATTGGATGATTGAGGAGCTGAAGAGATTGCATAGCTCACTCATATCTTAAACTCTTGTGATCTGCAGCTCATCTGGCTATTTACTGAAGCTTGCAATACTTTTGTTCTATTTATGATGTAATGGTTCAAAGTAATATCAAGATGGGTTCTCATACATTGCACTTGCACAAAGAAAAAGCTATTATCAAAACATTGTAATTATGAAGATAGCAACTTTGCTGATATCAGATAAAGTTTTGCTTCATTCTCCAATTACATGGATAGAAATTTTGTGTACAGTTATAACTAACTTAGCAGTCTCTCTTATTACACATATATTGTATTGAGTTTCCACTAAAGATTGCACGCAAACTTCCAAGATTAAATTTCATTCCTGGCTACTTTAAAGAACTAAATCAAATTTTGGAAAACTAATATATCCTGTTTGACCTTAACCTGAACTCCAAAAGCCCATTTCCCAGTCATCACTTCTGATTATTCACATCTATTTCAATAACACCACTTACAGCACCATTTCCTCTGATCCAGTCTGCTTCTTCATGCTCTGTTTCTTCACTAAAAGATTCAAGAATGTTCAAAGTTCAAGGTACACTTATTATCAAAGTGCGTATGTATACCATATACAATTTTGAGATTCATCTTCTTGCAGGCAGCCACAAAACAAAGAAACAGAATAGAATCCGTAAAAATCCCAACACCACAAAGAGAGTCAAACATCCAATATGCAAGAAAAAAGAATGAGTTGTACAAGCATTAAGAGAGTAAACAAAAACACAAGGAAATCTGTAGGTGCTGGAAATTCAAGCAACACACACAAAAGTTGCTGGTGAATGCAGCAGGCCAGGCAGCATCTATAGGAAGAGGTACAGTCAACATTTCGGGCCAAGACCCTTCGTCAGGCCTGAAACATCAATTGTACCTCTTCCTATAGATGCTGCCTGGCCTGCTGCGTTCACCAGCAGAGAGTAAACAAATATCATTCAGAACATGAATCGCAGAGTCACCAGAAGTGAGTCCACATCCACAGTCCCAGTTCAGCGCTGCAGCTGGTCCAGGAACTTTCCAGCTTCTAGCTTCATCCCTCCCCCTCCCATCTTCTCTGATCATTTCAGATCTCCCCCACCCCCTCCTACTTTCAAATCTCTTACCATCTCTTCTTTCAGTTAGTCCTGACGAAGGATCTCAGTCCAAAACGTCGACTGTATTTCCTCCTATAGATGCTGCCCAGCCTGTTGCGTTCCACCAGCATTTTGTGTGTTGCTTGAATTTCCAGCATCTGCAGATTTCCTCATTTTTGCATTAATTATGACATGCCTCACTTTCCACAGAACACTAGTTTAAACACTGGCTTAAAGACACAAATGAACCACTTAATCTATCCTTATACAGCTTTCATACAGCATTCCATCCTGGAATGAAGCCCCCAATAATGTAACCCACTCACCGATCCTCATAACAGACTAGGCTTGTAATCTATCTCTGGCTAAGAGCCATGTGACTCAGTATTGCATGGGTAACAATGAGAAGGCCACCTTCGACAAGCAACACATATCTAGGGTCAGTAAGATTCAGATTCACCCAAAATGGAAAGTTGGAATGTTTGCAGATATTACAACATTAACAAAGTTAATAGACAAGGAAAAGAGAAAGGGACATTACAGTTAAACCAGTCTAAATGTGCATATAAACGTTGGAGCTCATTTTTGTAGTAATTGGGTATATCACTTTACTCACAGTGCTGAACCTATGTCACCAGTTTGAACTTCCCTCAAGGAACGTTACAAACAACTTGGCTAACTTAGAAGTAATGGCACTTCCTCCTTGGAACCATTTGTCTGCACAAAGCACTTCTTGCAGTAGGGTCTCCCTTCTGGGAGCGATTTTCCAAGGGTCTTCCCTTGTGCTCTTCTCCACATCTCCTTCTCTTCCAACACCTCCTAACAAAAGATTCAAGCCCAGACCACTCTTCCTCGGAAATGTGACCCTACCCAGATCTCCCGAAAGTTCCATGGCATTGTTACAGCATGTTATCAAGACAAACCTGATTGACTGAGACAACATGCCTAAGCTGAGTGAACTGCTCCTTACCTTACCAGAAACCAAAACACTAGTCTATGAAGTTTAACTAACAGAAGACACTGCGTTTTACAGAAAACCTGCTAAAACAGAATACCTAACAGCATAGCAGTGGAAATACAATAAAACATGTTCTTAAACAGGGCATTACACAGGGATAGATGCCAGGCCACCAAACACTGTGGATGAAGATCAGTGAAGACAAGGTCTTGTTGCCTCTCAGGTCAGCGAGTCCCCCAGGTCATTGGATCTCAGAATTGGAGGCCCATGCAGGCAGGAGGCACAAGGGCCAGTGACCCCCTAGTACACGAGTCTGTGAGGCCTTGAGTTCAGTGTCCTGTTATTGGCAAATCTAGAGCTGAGGCCTGGAATTCGGAGTCCTATCATTGGTGAGTTCTGGAATCGATACCACATATCGAAGCTCGAAGGTTGATCCAAAGTCTGGAAATCAAGTCTCCCAATGACCCAAGCCTGGGTCCATGAGTCTGCGAGTCTACTGGGGATGTTGGAGACCCAATATCTGCAAGTATGTGAGTGCACTGGAGGCTGGAGTATAGGAGGTGGCCTGTATTGGGGTTCGAGGACTCTGTGTAAGTGGGCGGATGGGTGGAAGGGTGTAAAGAGTATTGTTTTGCCGTTGTTGTTTTTCTGTTGTTATTGTTGCTTGTGTTGTCCTGCTGAATATTGTGGGTATGCTATGTTGACGCCAGAATGTATGGCCACACTTGCAGGCTGTCCCCAGCACATTTTTAGGTTATACGCACAAAACGCTGGAGGGACACAGCAGCTCAGGCAGCATTTATTTCGATCTACCTTAATTTCCAGGATTTGCCTTATGAGAGTAGTTTGAGCCTATACTCATTGACATTGAGAAGAATAAAAATGGATCTTAGTGAAACACATGAGGTTTCAGAGGGCAGGCAAAAGTTCTCCCTTCTTGGGGAATCTTGAATTAGGCAGAAGAGTTTCAAAATAAAGGGCCTTTCCATTTAAGACACAAGACGATCCAGGTATTCCCTAACCGGAAACCTTGGATGAATTATGAGGTCAAATCCCTTTTAATGGCTAGAGCTGCGGCTTTTAAGTCAGGGGATACCAGTCTCTACACGGAATCCAGGCATGAACTCCAGGAAGCCATTCAGGGCACCAGGAGGTAACATCGAGCCAAGTTGAAAGCCCAGGCTAACCAGAGGGATGCCAGTAGACTATGGCAGGGTCTAAATGAGATCACAGGGCGCAAAGAAAAGGCTGGGAATATCAATAACTGTGGCGCTTCTCTTCCGGATGAATTTAATGTATTCTACGCAAGATTTGAACAGAAGAGGAGTGTCCCGCTCCCTCCGGATGAACTGGACCTCGTGGCATCGAGATTCATCATCACCATTAGGACATTAGAAGGGCCTTCCTGAGGATAAATCCAAGGAAGTCAACGGGCCCAGATGGCGTCCCAGGACGTGTTCTCCGGGCCTGTGCAAGTGAGCTAGCTGGAGTGCTTGCTGACATCTTCAACTGCTCCTTGTTTCAGTCGAAGATCCCCTCGTGTTTTAAGAAGGCAACGATAATCCCAGTGCCAAAGAAGAGCAAGGTGGCATGCCTGAGTGACTATTGACCTGTGGCTCTGACATCAATTGCTATGAAGTGCTTCGAGTGATTGGTTATGGCACACATCAACCACAGCCTACCGGTCAACCTTGACGCTTTGCAATTCACCTACTGGAGCAACAGGTCAATGGCAGATGCCATCTCTGTGGCCCTACATTCCTCCTTAGAACACCTGGAGAATAAAGATGCATACGTAAGGCTCCTTTTCATTGACTACAGCTCTGCCTTTAATACCATCATTCCAAATAAACTGATTCCTAAGCTCTGGAACCTGGGCCTTAGCACTCAGATCTGCAGCTGGATTTTCAACTTCCTCACAGACAGGACCCAGGCTGCAAAAATAGGGGACAAGCTCTCCTCTACAATCACTCTGAGCACCGGTGCCCCATAAGGCTGTGTACTCAGCCCCCTGCTGTACTCACTGTACACCCATGATTGTGTAGCCAAATTTCTATCATAAGTTTGCTGATGACACAACAATTGTCGGCCGTATCTTGGGTAATGATGAGTTTGAGTACAGAGAGGAAATTAAGAACTTGGTGGCATGGTGCAAAGATGATAACCTATCCCTCAACGTCAGCAAGACGAAGGAATTGGTTGTTGACTTCAGAAGGAGTAGCAGACCACACGACCCAATTTACAACGGTGATGCGCAAGTGGAACAGGTCAAAAGCTTTAAGTTCCTCAGGGTCAATATCACAAATGACCTGACTTGGTCCAACCAAGCAGAGTCCACTGCCAAGAAGGCCCACCAGCGCCTTTACTTCCTGAGAACACTAAAGAAATTTGGCCTGCCCCTAAAACCTTCACTAATTTTTATAGGTGCACCGTAGAAAGCATTCTTCTGGGGTGCATCACAACCTGGTATGGAAGTTGTCCTGTCCAAGACCGAAAGAAGCTGCAGAAGATCGTGAACAGAGCGCAGCACATCACACAAACCTATCTTCCGTCCTTGGACTCACTTTACACCGCACACAGTTGGAGCAGTGCTGCCAGGATAATCAAGGACACAACCCACCCCGCCAACACACTTTTCATCCCTCTTCCCTCCGGGAGAAGGCTCAGGAGCTTGAAGACTCACACGGCCAGATTTGGGAACAGCTTCTTTCCAACTGTGATAAGACTGCTGAACGGATCCTGATCCAGATCTAGGCCGTACCCTCCAAATATCTAGACCTGCCTCTCGGTTTTTTTGCACTACCTTACTTTCCATTTTGCTATTTTCTATTTATGATTTATAATTTAATTTTTTAATTTTACTAATTTTTTACCATTTTTAGTATTTAATATTTGTAATCCAGGGAGCGGAAAGCACAGAATCAAATATTGCTATGATGATTGTATGTTCTAATATCAATTGTTTGGCGACAGTAAAGTATAAAGTATGTGAGGAATTCCTTTTCCCAGAATATCATGAATCTTTGAAATTCCCTCATTAACGAGTTTTAGAGGGTTCTTTGCTTCAAAGGCAATAACATGGAAACGGACTGGTAGTGTAAGTTCAAGGCATCACATACCCAAGAACACTCCCAAGAAAAACAGGAAATTGCTCAGCCAATTCACCTCGCAAGCCTGTCCTGTCATTCAGTATAACCATGGCTGATCTCCCCTGGGATCAACTTCTCTTCCCATCTTCTTTGCAATTATATCCACAACTCTCTGGACAGAGAATTCTAGAGCTTCACCACCTTCTGCGAAAAGGAATTCCAATGCACCTCAGTTTTAAATGCCATCCTCATTTAAGCAACCACGCTTTTTTATTCGAGACTCTCCCAATGATGGAGGCAGCTCACCACCTACTCTAATACCCTCGGGATCTTACATGTTTTAATAAGGTCTCCATTCTCCGGAACTCTGAAGATTACATGACTAGCATTTTTTCAAGAAAAATCTGTTCATGGCAAGGCAACTCATTCATCCTAGGAATTAGAGGAGTGAATCTCTTTTGGACTGCCTCTAATGTAGCTAATTTTGAGCTGAGACCCTTCTCTAGGTTAGCAGTTAGGATTCAAAGCAAAGAGTGAATTTCACTCTAAGTTTTGATCTACTTTAATTCCCAGCCTCACCTCTATAATAAGCACATGCTTTGAGAGGCTGATCAAGGACTACATCTGCAGCGTGCTGCCACCCACACTGGACCCCATACAATTCATCTACTGACACAACCGACTGACAGATGACACAATAGCCACAGCTCTATACACTGTTCCTACACACCTGGAGAAGAGGGATGCTTATGTGAGAATGCTGCTCCTGGACTACAGTTCACTATTCAACACCATAATTCCCTGCAGGCTTGACAAGCAGCTCAGAGACCTCGGCCTTCACCCTGCCTTGTGCAGCTGGATCCTGGACTTCCTGTCAGATCGCCGGCAGGTGGCAAGAGTGGGCTCCCTCATCTCAGCCTCTCTGACCCTCAGCACAGGAGTCTCCCCAGGGCTGTGTCCTAAGCCCTCTCCTTTACTCTCTGTACACCTGTGACTGTGTCGCCACCTACTGCTCCAATCTGCTAATTAAATTTGCAGATGATACTACATTGGTTGGCCTTACCTCAAATAACAAGACAGCCTACAGAGAAGAAGTCATCACCCTGACACATCCTGACTGGCTGTATCACTGCCTGGTGTGGGAACCTCTCCCTCAATGTTTCAAAACAAAGGAGCTGGTTATGGACTACAGGAGGAATGGAGGCAGGCTAACCCCTATTGATGTCAATGGATCTGGAGTTGAGAGATGAACTGCTTCAAGTTCCTCGGTATACACATCATCAAGGACCTCACCTGGTCTGTGCTTATCAGCTGTGTGGTGAAAAAGGCACAACAGCGTCTTTTTCACCTCAGTCGGTTGAAGAAGTTCGGCATGAGTCCCCAGATCCTAAGAGCTTTCTACAGGGGCATAATTGAGAGCATCCTGACTGGCTGCATCACTGCCTGGTATGGGAACTGTACTTCCCTCAATCGCAGGACTCTGCAAAGAGTGGTGCGGACAACCCAGCGTATCTGTAGGTGTGAACTTCCCATGATTCAGGACATTTACAAAGACAGGTGTATAAAAAGGGCCTGAAGGATCATTGGGACCCGAGTTACCCCAACTAAAAACTGTTCCCTCTGCTACAATCTGGGAAATGGTACCACAGCATTAAAGCCAGGACCTGCAGGTTCCGGGACAGTTTCTTCCACCTGTCCATCAGACCGATTAATTCACACAAACACAATTGTGTTTCTAAGCTATATTGACTGTTCTGTTGTATATCTTACTGTACATACTATTTATTACAAATTACTATAATCTGCACACTGCACATTCAGATGGAGACATAATGTAAAGATTTCTACTCCTCACATATGGGAAGGATGTCAGAAATAAATTCACTTTACTTTTCGATTCAACAGGAGGACTTCAGTTGAGACCTCACCGGTACCCTGCACAAATACAAAAATATTTTTCTATTTCTAAACTCCAGCACCCTTGCAACAAAGGTCAGTATGCTTTTCAATGCATCCAATTGACGTTCATGCTGTCTAACGCTCCTACATCAAATTCTTGACAAGCTTTTCCTTTGTCAATATATCCCCATATTTTGCACAGGACAAGTATCATTATGACAGCATAACAGCCAATGCATTTTCATGTCAGAAAACTTGGCCACCTTACACACTGCTCCTGATTATATAGATAGCAAATACTCAAAGATCAAGCAATGATTGATGGGATAACCGCTCTTCATTCCATGTTAACCAAATTATCCCTCGATACCATGAACTTTAAGTTTGAGCACCAGACTTTAGTGAAACATTACAGAAACCCAGAAATCCAAGCATACTACATCTGCAGGTTCTCCCCTATCAAGTCTGCTCATTATGTTTTCAAATAACAAGGTTTTCTTTTTATAAAACTGTATTTTATTTGGTTTGATTGCCTTATTGTTTTCTCAAATACTTTTTATTTCTTCCACGACTGTGGACTATAGCATTTTATGATGGGACAGATAGATTGAACTGGGTATATGGTAATGCTAGGAGTATTTTGGGTAAAGGTGATGAACTTAGAGCATGGATCAATACATGGGACTATGATGCTGTGGCTAATACAGAGACTTGGTTGAGAGAGAGACAGGAATAGGTGCTTAATGTCCCAGGGTTTCACTGGTTTTAGAAAAGACAGACGCAGGTAAAAACGGTGGGAGAGTTGCACTACTAATCAGAAACAATATCACAGCTGCAATCAGAATGGATATAATGGAGGGCCCATCACTGAGTCTACATGGGTAAAACTCATATCACTCTGATGGGATCGTACTACGTCCCCCGATGGCCAGCAGAACATTGAGCAACAGATATGCAGGCATATTAAGGAAAGGTATAAAAACAATAGGGTTGTTATCATGGGGAACTTCAATTTCCCTAATATAAACTGGGACATCCTGAGTGCAAGAGGTTTAGATGGGCAGAATTTGTTAGGTACATCCATGAGGGTTTCTTAAATCAATATGTAGATAGTCCAAGAGGAAGGGCTGTATTGGATCTGGTGTGGTTAATGAGGCTAGCCAGGTGAGCAGTTAGGGAACAGTGAGCACAACTCTTAAAGTTTTAAGATAGCAAAAGATAAGGATGAGTATGGACCTTGCAGGAGAGTATGAAATTGGAGCAGTCTAAATGACAAGTGTTTTGGGTCGGAAGCAGGGAGGGTTAATCGGGAATAGCTCACTTTGGGCAAGTGCACATCTGACGTGTGGAACGTGTTTAAGGACCAACTACACAGAGTACAGAACAGGTACATATGTTCCAGCCAGAAGGAAGGACAAGGATGGCAAGGCAAGAGAACCTTGGATGCCAAGAGAGGTTGTGAATTTAGTCAAGAAGATAAAAGGAAAGTATGTAAAGTTTAGGAAGCTAGAATCAAACAGAAACCTTGAGTATTATAAAGACACCAGAAAATAACACAAGGAAGGAATTTGGAAAGACGGAAGGGGCCATGAAAAGTACTTGGCAAGTAGGATTAAAAAGAATCCCAAGGCATTCAATACATACATCAAGAGCAAGAGGATAACAAGGGAGAGGGTACCATCACTCAAGAATAAAGGAGGAAACATTTGCTTGAATGCAGAGCATGCGAGTGAGGTCCTTAATGAGTAGTATACATCAGTATTTGGCCAGGAGAAGGGTGTGAAGGATAGGGAGATCAGTCCTGAGTATAACAGTATGCTAGGGCATTTCAAGGTAAGAGTCTTTTAAAGAGCATTAAGTTGGATAAGTCTCCAAGACTTGATAGGATATATCCCAGGTTATAGAGAGAGGCAAGGGATGAGATTGCTGGGGTCCTGACCAATATCTTTATGCCCTCTCTAGCCACTGGCGTGGCTGTAAAGGACTGAATACAGGCTAACATTTTTCCTTTATTCAAGACCAGCGAGTCTCACATCAGTGGTAGGGAAGTTAATGGGGAGAGTTATTATGGATTAAAGTTATGAGAATTTGGAAAATCATGGCCTTATTGAAGAGAGCCAGCATAACTTTGTGCAACACAAGTCATGTCTTACTAACCTGACTGAGTTTTCTGATGAAGTGACAAGGATGATTGATGAAGTGACAAGGATGATTGATGAAGGAAGAGCTATGAATGATGTCTACATGGATTTCGGTAAGGCTTTTGACAAGGTCCCTCATGGGAGGCTCATCCAGAAGATTGAGATGCATGGGATCCATGGTGAATTGGTCGTTTGGACTCAGACACGAGGAAATCTGCAGATGCTGGAATTTCAAGCAACACACATAAAAGTTGCTGGTGAACGCAGCAGGCCAGGCAGCATCTATAGGAAGATGTACAGTCAACGTTTCGGGCCGAGACCCTTTGTCAGGACTAACTGGAAGAAGAGCTAGTAAGAGATTTGAAAGTGGGAGGGGGAGGGGGAGATCCAAAGTGATCGGAGAAGACAGGAGGGGGAGGGATGGAGCCAGGAGCTAGACAGTTGATTGGCAAAAGGGATATGAGAGGATCATGGGACAGGAGGCCTAGGGAGAAAGAAAGGGCGAGGGGGGAAGCCCAGAGGATGGGCAATAACGGATGGGGTACGAGGGTGAGGTGGGGCATTAACAGAAGTTAGAGAAGTCAATGGTCATGCCATCAGGTTGGAGGCTACCCAGACAAAATATAAGGTGTTGTTCCTCCAGCCTGAGCCTTCTATATATTGGCGAGACCTGATGCAGACTGGAAGACTGTTTTGCTGAACACCTATGCTCTGTCTCCCAGAGAAAGCAGGATCTCCCAGTGGCCACACATTTAAATTCCACGTCTCATTCCCATTCTGATATGTCTATCCACAGCCTCCTCTACTGTAATGATGAGGCCACACTCAGGGTGGAGGAACAACACCTTATATTCCCTCTGGGTAGCCTCCAACCTGATGGCATGAACATTGACTTCTCTAACTTCCGTTAATGCCCCACCTCCCCCTCATACCCCACCCGTTATTGCCTATCCTCTGGGCGTCCCCCCTCCCCCTTTCTTTCCCCCTAGGTCTCCCATCCCATGATCCTCTCATATCACTTTTGCCAATCAGCTTTCCAGCTCTTGGCTCCATCCCTCCCCCTCCTGTCTTCTCCTATCATTTCGGATCTCCCTTTCCACCCCCCCCCACTTTCAAATCTCTTACTATCTCTTCTTTCAGTTAGTCCTGACGAAAGGTCTCGGCCCGAAACGTCATCTGTACCTCTTCCTATCGACGCTGCCTGGCCTGCTGCATTTGGACTCAGAACTGCTTTGCCCAGAGAAGACAGTGGTCAAAGGGACTTATTCTAGCTGGTGGTCTGTGATTAGTGATGATCGGCAGGGACCTCTGCTATTTGTGATGTATATAAATGACCTGGATAAGAGTAGATGGGTGGGTTAGTAAGTTTGAAGATGATACAAACATTTGTCATGCTAATGATAGCAGAGAAGACTGGCAAAGAATATAGAAGTTACAGATATGGGTGGAGAAATGGCAAATGGTTTTTACCTGGCTAATGTGAAGTCTTGCATCTTAGTAGATTACATGTAAAGAGATAGTATAATGTTAAGCCCAAGACCCTTAACAGTGCTGGTGAGCTTGGGATCCAAATTTAAAGCACCTTGAAAGTGGCTACACAGATTGATAGGGTGGTAAGAAGGCTTATGGAATGCTTGCCTTTATTAGTTGAGCCATTAAGTTAAAAAAAATCAGGAAGTTCTGTTTCAGCTTTATAAAACTCTAGTTAGGCTGCATCTGCAGATTTGCATACAGTTCCGGTCACCTCATTATTGGAAGGATCTCGAGCTTTTGGAGAAGATGCAGAAGAGGTTGACCAGGAGGTTGCCTCGATCAGAGGGTACTTGCTATAATGAGAGGTTGGTGAAACTTGAGTTATTTTCACAAGTGGCAGAGGCTGAGAGGAGATCTGATAGAGGTTTATAAGATTATGAGAGGTGTTGATAGAGTAGACAGACCATCTTTTTCCAAGTGTTGAAATGTCTAATACCAGAGAGCAGCAATTTAAGGTGAGAGGGAGTAATTTCAAAGGAGACGTGAGGAGATACTTAATTATTTATTTTACACAGTGAGAGATGGGTGCCTGGAATGTACGGCCTGGGTGGTGGTGAAGTAGAAACATTAGAGACTTCTAAGAAACATTTCGATAGGCACGTGAATTTGAGGAAAATGAAAGGATATAGACATGATGTAAGCAAAAGAGATTAGTTTTGTTACCCATTTGATCACTAATTTAATTGGTTCGATACAAAATTGTGGGACAAAGGCCCTGTTCTTGCGTTGTACTGTTCTATGTTCTATCTTCCCAATAACAATTGTTAAGCAAACAGGAGCATAGTTTCCTACCTCTGGCCTCCCCACAACCAACGTTCCCGCTTCTTCAATAAGGGCATCAAGTTTGTGGTTTTCAAACATACCAGCACTCTTCCAAAAACAAGCTGTGAAAATTTTCATCCAATGGCTCAATGTTTCTGCACCACGTCTTTTGAAATGCTTCTGTCCAGGCCATTGGATGCTGGTGTCATGGCCACTTATAATCCCAATATTTCTTCTCAATAACAATCCCTATCCTGAGGGAAAAGCTCTTTAGTCATAATATCCCATCTTATTTTGAGATGTTTGCACTGTCCTCCACCAAGAAAATTGATGAAAATCTCTGATTTAAATTATCTGGCATTTCCTTGTTATTAATTACACAGTTTCATTCTCTATTTTTTGTCACCTGCTTATTTAGTAGTATAGCTAATTTTTACCCTCTATCAGTTTTTTTTGTTTCAGCAGTAATTGCTCAAGGCCTACAATCGAGACCTCGATATGCATTGCTGAATACCTTCTGTGTGCAGAGTGACAGCTTGATTGCCTAACCAAATCTGGCCCAAATGAACACAGCCTCATAAGATCTAGCTCAACCTGCCCATTACCTTTTGATTCTCTCTCCACAGTTGCTGGTTGACCACTAACTATCTCCAATCTGTCCAGTGTTTGTTCTGAATTCACAACAGAAAAGTAGTTAAATACCCTAAAATGCTGATCTCAACTTACCCAAATAGAAGCCTCCACCAACTCATCCATCCGGACAATTGCAGATTCCTGGTGCCAAAAATCTACCAGATGGGAAGGGGGTTGGGGGGGGGGGTGGCAGGGAAGGAGATGATCAACAACTGCTTTCAGAATTTAAAATTCATTTAAAATTTGTACATTGTAACCTTATCAATATTGCAAAACATTTAATCTTATTTAGCAAGACCACAAGCAATGAAAAAGTTTCATTCTACCTCTTTGAATAAAACCCCAAACATAGGTGGTGCATTACCTTCCTGACATCTTGATCCCATCCAACCAGAGAAACAAAGGCACTTCACAAGATTGTTGTTGGAGATACACTCAGCATCATTCAGACAGCCACCTTTACATGTAGCTACATGTAAACAGGAATAATTTGAAATGTCACCAAATAGTATTAATACTTCAAAGTAAACAAGTTAGTAATCCAAATCCAATATCATTTCATCTTTTCCTTGCCCAATATGGTACATAAACTCAGTTTCCTGGAATAATTTTCTCATCTAAAAAGACATGCTTCTATCATTGTTCTAGGTGGGCACGTGGCCAAGTGGTTAAGGCAGTGGACTAGCGACCTGAAGCTTGTGAGTTCGAGCCCCAGCTGAGGCAACGTGTTGTGTCCTTGAGCAAGGCACTTAATCACACATTGCTCTGCGACGACACTGGTGCCAAGCTGTATGGGTCCTAATGCCCTTCCCTTGGACAACATTGGTGTCGTGGAGAGGGGAGACTTGCAGCATGGGCAACTGCTGGTCTTCCATACAACCTTGCCTAAGCCTGTGCCCTGGAGAGTGAAGACTTTCCAGGCGCAGATCCATGGTCTTGCAAGACTAACGGATGACTTTTTTAAAATTATTATTGTTCAAAGTAGCCAGCAACCTATTGCAAAGAAACACCCATGAATCACAAGTCACTGGACAAGTTGTACAGCTCTGTCATTAACGTAGCTAAAACAGGATCTCATGCTTGTACTCTCTAATGCACTTACACATTATAATCCAATAAATATGCCAGAATAATGTCTAGCAATTATCTGCTTAATATATTTTAATGATGTGATAATTGTAAATGGCCGATTTTGCCCTGAAAGTAAATAAGCATGTATGTGGAATCTAATTTTCTCTTTATATTTTTCCCTTCTTATTTGTTACCCTCAACCACTCTATTTTGAACTAAAATGAACAAATTAGTTCTTCTTGGTCCTTGCTATTAATTTCACAATTTTAATTCTATTGCAGAGCACTAGGGAGTGAATAATTTGTGTTATCAGTTCACATTTCGAAGAACATAAAGGACAATTTTTTAAAAAGTCTACCAAAATCTGCAATTATGGATTAGTTTATTAGAGCTCAGTAACAGACTGATCCCCATACAATGATGTTACTCTGCTCGACTCTTCATCTATTCTCAGAGTTAAAGGGTTGTGAAATATTTCTACTGCCTATTTATTTATCTATATATTTTTTTAATTGCTTAATGCTGGTTACTTCTGTGAAGTCCAATTCATTCCTTCACAATTTAAAACTATAATTCAAAATTACATCTTAGTTGCCTGACTGCCTGAAATCCATATGCATTAAATGTGTGACCATAAAACTCTACACAGATTAATACAACATGGTACAGTATAACAAAAATCCAAATATATTTTTGATATTTCTGAAAACCACGTTAGAGAAAGTAAATTATCCTTAAATATTATAAATGATGTTATTCAAGTTATAAGAGAAATATCTCAAATGTTAAGATTCATTTAAAAAAAAAGACAATTCTTTCTTAAATAGCATCATTCAAAGCACTATTATCAAAAGCAAGGACTCATGGAATGCTAAGAGATGCAAAAATCATTTCTCAAGCGTTCGTACAGAATATTATCTATTGGTCAACTGAATTTGGTGAAACTCTGAACGGTTGGTAAGGAACACAAGTTAATCAACAATTCACTATTAGAAATTGAAATGCATTACGTTTCTAATCATAAGCATGAATTCTGTTTTAAAGAACTATAGCTATTTCGATGTATGCACCCAGGTGGTAACCTGCAGTATAGAACCAACTTTTAATCAATCTAAAATTGTAGAATTTCATTGAAGCTCTTTAAATAGAAAAGCTATTCAACTGTGCAACTAAAATTCACCAATGAAGCAATTTGTCAACTTCAATGAACAGTCGCAGAAACATTTATTGGGACTGTTGTTGCATGAACAAAGTCACCAGAAAGAAGTACTGGTAGATTTGAATTTGTCTTTTTATTCGATAAAATGTGACACAGCAAGTTTCAGATGATGCCCCTTTCAGAGGAAAAAGGTCTGCTTGACCCAACACTACATGACATTTTATATGCTAAATATATAAAAAAAACCTCAGGGCAATTCCATATTCACAATGTTTCTTTCGGACTACACACCACCCTCAGACCTCCTTCTTCCCTCTCCGCACCCATACTGCCGACACCCGGCACAAATAACTAATTTAAATCAGCATTATCTGGTCTTTCAATTAACCAGGTGTCTTCTAATTAAAATGGTTCATGGTTCTTAGGAACCCATTGTTCAGAGTTGCAGTTTAGATTTAATGCACAGTTCATACTTGAATCTGAAGACTGGTGGCTGAAGTTATTTGCTATATGTGCCAACACCAAAAAGAAATGCTCTAACAGGGATTATATAATAGGTGTGTTTAGGCACAGTTTTGCAAATTGTTAAAGAAATACATTTCAAACTGGTCTTCGGTACAAATGGAGGTTAAACACACACAACTGATCGTGGTGTATTGAGTTTAAGTTCAGATAACCACATATTACAATATTTAATATTTGCACCATGTATTATTGAAAATAAATCACAGTGTTCGCATAACCAAGTTACACTATTATGCCGTTACTCTTTGGAGCCTAGTAAGGGACTCATTAATAGCTCCCACTACCTATAAATGCTTCCAATGACATGCACCTCAAATAAACTTTGACAACCAGGTCCGGCCCCTGGACTTCACGTGTGGCTTAGCTACGAAGCCCGCTGGAATCCTTTCTACCGACAGGAGAAGGGGAAAATGCGGTCACTGGTGCCTTAAAACCATTAATTTTAGGCAGATGGATCTCACCAGCCATGGTTGACAGCTCATCTCGGAGAAGAAAGACTCTGGGCTCAAACCTATGCTGCCATGTGGCTATACCCACTCATGGCAAAAAAACTTCAGGAGTAAACCTCCAAGAAAGAGTCTGGATTTGGAGTCCCAGAGACAGTCCCACGTTGAGTTCAATGCTGACGGGCAACTCCTGCGACGCTGCTGGTGCCGAACAGTATCATTCTCTGCCGTTCCTTTGTATTCATCAGCTGCGTGGAGAGGGGAACCAGCACACGTGCAACAGCTTGCTCTCCAGATCGGATTGCCCTTGCTTCCATATCACTCAGACAGCTGGGATGCAACATCCATGGTCAACACCAACCAATGGAGGGCCTCAGTCTATTAGTAGACTAAGGTGATGTCTGTGAGGTATGATTTGTGTCATACAACCATACAAGAGTAAGAGGCCGCTCAGCCCCTTGAGCCTGCTCTGTCATTCAGTAAGACTGCGGCTAACCTGATCATAATTTCAGTTCTGCATCTCCAACTCCCCCACTCACCCAGTAACCATTCATCCCCTTGGTGCCTGCATCTGCCAGCTTTTGTGGAAGAGAGTTCCAATGACACCTGATCTTCGGAGAGAGGTAAAAAGATGCACCTCACTTACATCTTAAATTAGCAACTATACTGTCCGTGCATAACTAGTACGCAATTAATACTCACATGGTGAATTTGCTGTCATTACTGCATTTTACCACAGATATAGAATTTATTTACAAAGTTGTTAAAGGATACTTACAAAAGTGCTACGTGTCCACAGTTTTGTTTTCAAGGGAGTCCATAGTTTCGTTTACTGTGGGTGTCACGTGTCCCCAGTTTCGTTTTACTGGGAATCCACAGATTCATTTCTGTGAGTGTTACTTTATGACGTATGCCGATGGTATAAAAGAAATGTGGGCATGAGTGCTGAGAAAGGAGTCGAAGGAAAGAGGGAGAGAGTGAAGACTGCACTTCGAGCTATCTGGGAACAGTCCACGATGGAGAAGGATGAAGCCTAATGCTTACCCATACCCAAAGGATTGGGTTAATCAGTGGCACACTGCGCATTGTGGAGATGTGTCTGTCCTTCATATGATCCATGGGTGTGGATTTCGTGACAGTCACTTTGTGAAATCGCTTTTCATGAACTTCGGAACAGCATTCCTCGGCTGGGATCTTCGGTAACCATTTCTTCATTCGCTAGCCGTGGAATCTTTGGAATTCATCGTGATCGCCTCATCGCTGCATTATGAATCCACGTCTCTCCTCTCACCTATTTCGTGAATTACTGGGACTCTCTGAACTGCCACTTTATGACTGTGCTTGAGCAAGATTTGTTAAGAATGGGTTCTTAAGTTTGACTGTGAGGGAGCTATAGATGCATAACACTGTTAAATTCTGTTTAAGAAAGTAGTTTATTTAATTTTCTATATTTTTGAGTAGATGTAAATAAATATAGTGGTTTTAATATTAGAACCCGACTCAATTTGTCATCTCTTGCTGCTGGTACATTACGAAATCATAACAAAATTGGGGGCACGTCCGCAAAATGAACAAAATTGGAGATTATTGATTGATTATCGATCTCATTGGCTACTACACTTTTGATTGACTGTGTGAGGAAACCAGCAGCAATGGATATTGGGGCATTTCTGGCATCGCCAGACCCTAAGGCATTATGGGATGCTAGAAAGGATGTCTTGTTGGCCATTGCTAAGAAGCTGGGACTTACTGCAGTAAAACGGGATATGAAAAAGGTACAGATTCAGAGGATAATAGCTGAGCACTATATTTCTTTGAGGAAGTTTGAAGAGGGGGTGTTAGAAAGGTTTCCTGAAAGTAAACCCAGTGATCTTGAGCTCCAGTACAAGTTGGAAAAACTAAAGATGGAGGCTGAGGATAGGCGAAGACAGCAAAAGCTCAAGGCTGAGTTAAAAGGAAAACAGCTTGAGATTGAGTTACAACAAAAACAGCTTGAGGCTGAGGAAGCAGAAAAACAGAGGTGGTTTGCAGTTGAAGCAGAAAAACAGAAGGAGGAAGCAGAAAACAGAGGGAGGAAGCTGGAATCAATTATAAAAGATGAAATTACGACACATCTGGATAGCAGTAACAGGATTGGTCTGAGTAGGCATGGATTTATGAAGGGGAAATCATGCTTGACTAATTTTCTGGAATTTTCTGAGGATGTAACTATGAAAATGGACAAGGGAGAGCCAGTAGATGTAGTGTACCTGGACTTTCAGAAAGCCTTTGATAAAATCCCACATAGGAGATTAGTGGGCAAAATTAGGGCACGTGGTATTGTGGGAAGAATACTAACATGGATTGAAAATTGGCTGGCTGACAGAAAACAAAGAGTAGCGATTAACGGGTCCCTTTCGGAATGGCAGGCGGTGACCAGTGGGGTACTGCAGGGTTCAGTGCTGAGACCGCAGCTGTTTACAATATATATTAATGATTTAGCTGAGGGAATTAAAAGTAACGTTAGCAAATTTGCCGATGACTCAAAGCTGGGTGGCAGTGTGAAATGTGGGGAGGATGTTATGAGAATGCAGGGTGACTTGGAAAGGCTGGGTGAGTGGGCAGATGCATGGCAGATGCAGTTTAATGTGGATAAATGTGAGGTTATCCACTTTGGTGGTAAAAACAGGAAGGCAGATTATTATCTAAATGGAGTCAAGTTAGGAAAAGGGGGAAGTACAATGAGATCTAGGTGCTCTTGTAGATCAGTCACTGAAAGCAAGCATGCAAGAACAGCAGGCAGTGAAGAAAGCTAATGGCATGCTGACCTTCATAATAAAGGGAATTGAGTATAAGAGCAAAGAGGTCCTTCTGCAGCTGTACAGGGCCCTGGTGAGACCACATCTGGTGTACTGTGTGCAGTTTTGGTCTCCAAATTTGAGGAAGGACATTCTTGCTATTGAGGGAGTGCAGCGTAGGTTCATAAGGTTAATTCCCGGGATGGCGGGACTGTCATATGTCGAAAGATTGGAGCGACTGGGCTTGTATACTCTGGAATTTAGAAGGCTGAGAGGGGATCTTATTGAAACATATGAGATTATTAAGGATTTGGACACGCTGGAGGCAGGAAGCATGTTCCCGCTGATGGGTGAGTCCAGAACCAGAGACCACAGTTTAAGAATAAGGAGTAGGCCATTTAGAACGGAGTTGAGGGAAAACTTTTTCACCCAGAGAGTGGTGGATATATGGAATGCTCTGCCCCAGAAGGCTGTGGAGGTCAAGTCTCTGGATGCTTTCAAGAAAGAGATGGATAGAGCTCTTAAAGATAGCGGAATCAAAGGTTATGGGGATAAGGCAGGTGCTGGATACCGATTGTAGATGATCAGCCATGATCACAGTGAATGGCGGTGCTGGCTCGAAGGGCCAAATGGCCTAATCCTATGAAAACAGGGGAGGTTTGAGTTAGAGAAGATAGAGAAGTTGCAGCAAAGTGGTCTAGTGTATGATTCTGGTGATAAGTTTGTTGCCAGTCAGGAAGTTAAATTAGTCCCTCCATTGATGAAACTGAGGTTGATAAACATTTTCAATATTTTGAGAAAGTGGTTCAGAGCCTAAAACTGGCCGGGAGGAAGCTGGCCTTCCTTGTTACAGAGCGTAATTAAGGGTAAGACTCAACAGGCTTATTCTGCCCTATCAATTGAAGATGCAGCTAATTATAAGGCCGAGAAATAGGCTGTGCTTAAAGCCTATGAACTGGTTCCAGAAACCTATAGGCAAAGGTTTTGGAATTTGCAGAAATCTGTGAACCAGACTCATGTGGAATTTGCTTATGAAAAATCTGTGTGTTTTGAAAGATGGTGCACATCTAAAAATGTGGATGGTAATTTTGAGAAACTGAAAGAGTTAATTTTAATTGAAGAACTAAAGGGGTGCGTCCATAATGATATAAAGGCAAAGATAATGTAATTGCCGATTGTCTTTCCAGATGTTAAACCTGCAATGTAATTTTAATAATAGTGGAATTTAATATTTGTATATGCTCCTGAAATATGTTGTATTAGTTTGTACTGTGCTGTATGATAACCGTGTATGTATTGTTCCATATGTTGTAGATTGTAGTTAAAATTTTGCTCTTACAGACCAAAGAGAGAGAGAGTGAAGACTGCACTTCGAGCTATCTGGGAGCAGCCCACGATCGAGAAGGGTAAAGTCTAATGCTTATCCATACCCAAAGGATTGGGTTAATCAGCGGCACACTGTACATTGTGGAGATGTGTCTGTCCTTCGTATGATCCATGGGTGTGGATTTCGTGACAGTCACTTTGTGAAATTGCTCTTCGTGAACTTCGGAACAGTACTCCTTGTCTGAAATCTTCAGTAACCGTTTCTTCGTTCACTCGCTGTGGAATCTTTGGAATTCGTCGTGATTGCCTCGTCACTGCATTGTGAAGCCACAAGTCTCTCCTCTCACCTATTTCGTGAATTACTGGGACCCTCTAAACTGCCAATTTAAGACTGTACTTGAGTAAGATTTGTTAAGAACAGGTTCTAAGTTTGACTGTAAGGGAGCTATAGATGCATCACACTGTTAACTTCTGTTTAAGAAAGTAGTTTATTTAGTTTTCTATATTTTTGAGTAGATGTAAATAAATATAATAAAGTAATAATAATAAAGGCACAGGCCTGGGCAAGGTTGTATGGAAGACCGGTAGTTGTCCATGCCGCAAGTCTCCCCTCTCCATGCCACCGATGTTGTCCAAAGGAAGGGCAAGGGCCGATACAGCTTGGCACCGGTGTCGTCGCAGAGCACTGTGTGATTAAGTGCCTTGCTCAAGGACACAACACGTTGCCTTGGCTGGGGCTTGAACTCACGACCTTCAGATCGCTAGTCAAATGCTTTAACCACTTGGCTACGTGCCCACATAAATAAATATAGTAGCTTTAATATTAGAACCCGACTCAATTTGTTATCTCTCGCTGCTGGTACGTTATGAAATTGTAACAAAAGCAAACTATATTCAGTTACAGTTATATAAACGCGGTATCAATTTTCATTCCCAATCATTCAGCTAGTGAAATGTTTGAGAGGTTATTGTACCAGGTCTAGTTCCTCTTACCCTGGGATGAGAAGTCCTTAAACTGTGGCCTTTCCCCATAAAACCTTTGTAGTGTCTGCACCAAACCCCAATGCTCTCCAAAACACATAGTCCTGTACATCAGAGACATACAGCATGGATACAGGCCCTTCAGCTCAACTCAAGCATGCCAGCCAAGATGCCCATCCAAGCTATATCCCTAACCATTTAATATAACTGGTATATATATCAAGATTCTCTTGGTTAATTTCAGTTCAGTCTGAAATACAATCAGTCCTGAGCTTCTGTAAGAGAAAACTTTCCAAAACTATCGTACCAGGTCCCTTATGTAGGTGGATCACAAACTTTCTCTCTGACAGTATGTGAGACAAGGCAAGCACATCTCCATCTCCTACTCACTCAGCACTGGTGTGCCACAGGCAGTGTTCTCAGTCCTCTCTTATTTTCTCTATACACCAGTGACTATACGTTCAGTGGTCCTTCAATTAAACTGATAAAGTTTGCAGGTAACACCACTGTCACTAGACTAATCGCCAACGTGGTGAATCTAAGTACCTCCAGGAAGTACACAAGCTAGTGTCCTGGTGCAATCACAACAACTTGGAGCTGAATGCCCTCAATATCATGGAGGTACATATTGACTTCAGACAAATGTGTCCTTTTTCCACCCACTCATCATCAACAACTCTACAGTTAGAATCATTTCAACTTTCAAGTTCTTGGACATCATTATTTTGCAGAACTATATCTCCTTCATTAGCAAAAAGGCTTAGCAGAAGATGTTAAAATTCCATCTTCCCCTCAACATACCAGTGCAATTCTGCACTGCCACAATAAAGAGCATCCTCCTATCAGCCATTACTGTCTCATTTGATGCAACGTCCTCTCACAATCTACAAAAACTACAATGAACTGTCAGGTCAGCTGAAAAGGTCATTGACTGCAGTCTACAATCATTACAGGACTTGTATTTGTCCAGGATAAAACAAAAGTGGGCAGGAAAAACCATAGTCATAAGTCATACTTTATTGATCCCGGGGAAAATTGGTTTCCTTTATAGTTGCACCATAAATAATAAATAGTAATAGAATCATAATAGTTAAATAGTAATATGTAAATTATGCTGGTAAATTATAAAATAAATATTGGACCAGCCTATTGGCTCAGGGTGTCTGACCCTCCAAGGGAGGAGTAGTAAAGTCTGATGGCCACAGGCAGGAGTGACTTCTTATGACGCTCTGTGCTGCATCTCAGTGGAATGAGTCTCTGGCTGAATGTACTCCTGCGCCCAACCAGTATATTCTGTAGTGGTTGGGAGACATTGTCCAAGATGGCATGCAACTTGGACAGCATCCTCTTTTCAGACACCACCGTGAGAGAGTCCAGTTCCATCCCCACAACATCACTGGCCTTACGAATGAGTTTGTTGATTCTGTTAGTGTCTGCTACCCTCAGCCTGCTGCCCCAGCACACAACAGCAAACATGATAGCACTGGCTATCATGTCCCAGGGGAAAGGTCCCAGCCTATCGAGCTTCTCCTCACAACTCAAGGCCTTCAGTCCTAGTATCACATGTTGTAACTTAATGACATCCATAGCTGGATGACTAGAACTGTATACTATACTCCAAATGCAATCTTACCAAAGATTTGTACAGTTGCAGCATGACATCTGATGACCTGAACTATGAAGGCAAGCATACCAATTTTTTCATTACCCTGACTACTTGTGTCACCTCTTTCATGGACCTACGTACCTTACCTCTAAGTCTCTCTATCCTGCAACACCAACACAGGGCTCTACCATTTACTGGTTTAACTTACAAAAGTACAGCACCTCACACTTGTCCAAGTTAACCTCCATCTGCCATTCCTCAGCCCACTTCCACAGTTCATTAACTTTCGTGTCATCCACAAACTTACTAACCATGCTAAAGACATTATCATTCAAACTGTTAATATAGATGACAAACAACAGTAGACCCAACACTGATCCTTGTGGTCACAGGCCTCCAATCAGAAAAACAACTCTCTACTACCACCCTGTCGTCCACCAGGACAATTTTGTATCCAATTAACCTGTTCATCTTGGATCCAATGTAATCTAATCTTCCAGACCAGCCTACCTTGCAGGACCTTGTCAAAGACCATGGTAAAGCCCATGTAGATTATGTTCACTGACCTGCTTGCATTCATCTTTTTGTTACCTCTTCTAAAAATTTAATCAAATTTCTGAGGTATGATTTCTCTTGCACAAAGCTACACCAACTATTCCTAATCAGTCTTTGCCTTTCCAAATGCTGGTAGATACTATCTCTCAGAATTCACACCTCTCCTCCCCCAGTAACAATCTCAGCACTGATATTAGTCTCACCAACCTGTAGATCACTGGTTTGTCCTCACAGTCCTTCTTAAATAGAGGCATAACATTGGCTGACATCCAGTCCTCTGGTATCTCATCCATGGCTAAAGAGGAAGCAGGGTTCCTACAAGTTCTTCCTCAGCTTCTTACAATGTGCTAGGATACACTTAGTTAAGCCCCAGGTATTTATCCACCTTAACGAGCCTTAAGACTACCATCACCTCTTCTGTTGTAATCAGCATCATTATTCATTTTCCTTAATTCCTTAACTTCCAATCCTCTCCTATATGACAATTCATCACCACCTTGGATTAGGCCAAAACAGTAGTGTTATCACCAAACTTAAATACGGCATTGGACCTGTGTTTAGCCACACAATCACAGTAACGCAGAGGCACCCCATGCTGGAACACAGAGCACCTTGCACCTGATGACCAACTTCTGTCTCATGATTTAGAAGTAATAATAACAACTCTATTTATATAGCACCTTTCATACATTGCCTATATTGGTTCCTATGATTTCATAGACGGGGATAACCTCCCACTACCTATGAAGTGCTCCAAATGGAGTGCATCTCTAGCAACCTCTGACTACCAAGTACAACTCTTGGTCTTCACGTGTGGCTGAGCTACTAGGCCCAGCGGAACTGTTTCTACTGACAAGAGAAGGGGCAAAGGCAGACCATTGTCACCTCAAAACCAGTTGCTTTGGGCAAATGGGGCTTGTCAGTCTTGGATGGCAGCCTGCCAAGGAGAAGGAAAATACTGATTCTAAACCTCCGCTGCCTTGCTGCCATACTAACCCATGGGAAAGGTTTCAGGAGTAAACCCTGACAAAGGAATCTGGAGCCGGTTTCCCTCCAGCAGTTTGATGTTGTTTACAACTTCACTCTGGCAACCTCTGCAATGACACTGGTGCCAAGCTGTATTGGCGCTTGCCCTTCCCTTGAACTACATCAGTGAAGTGGAGAGGGGTGTGACAGGGTCCTGAATTGTGCTTTTTGGGGAGGGAGAGGGAGAGGGAGAGGGAGGGGGGGGAGAGGGGGAGAGAGGGGGGAGAGAGGGGGGGAGAGGGGGGGAGAGGGGGGGAGAGAGAGGGAGAGAGAGGGAGAGAGAGAAGGAGAGAGAGAGGGAGAGAGAGAGGGAGAGGGAGAGAGAGAGGGAGAGGGAGGGAGAGGGAGGGAGAGGGAGGGAGAGGGAGGGAGAGAGAGGGAGAGGGAGGGAGAGGGAGGGAGAGGGAGGGAGAGGGAGAGAGAGGGAGAGAGAGAGAGGGAGAGAGAGGGAGAGAGAGGGAGAGAGAGAGAGGGAGAGAGAGGGAGAGAGAGGGAGAGAGAGGGAGAGAGAGGGAGAGAGAGAGAGAGGGAGAGAGAGGGAGAGAGAGAGAGAGAGAGGGAGAGAGAGAGAGAGAGAGAGAGAGAGAGGGGGAGAGAGAGAGAGAGAGAGAGAGAGCGAGCGAGAGAGAGAAAGAGAGAGAGAAAGAGAGAGAGAGATCAACACCAGACACCTTGTTTTTAAGAGAGAGAGGTGAAAACTGCAGTGAGATGGTGTTATGGTTTCTCTGCAGCATGTTTACACTTTGCAAGGACACTGGCAGCTTCCAGTTTCTTACAGCGAGAGAAGGGAGGAGCTGCTTGATGGACAGTTGGTGTTCAGCACGGTGAGATAAATAGAAGGTCAGCTGTTAGACCTACAGTCACATGGTTTTTGACACTGAATGAGCTTTGTTATGCCCACAGAAAAGGTGGGTTTTGGAGGATCGATCAGGCGGTTCGATCAGTGGCTCTCGCAGTGTGAAAAGGGTGTGACCGGTGGGGAGTTATGCATGTGACCAACCCTCACCTGGGTTGATAATTCCACCACAGAAGAACGGTCCCCTTTGTTGTGGTCACAGTCAGTGACTTCTAAAGGATTTCGGAGGACAATGGGAAAATTGACGGCATCAGTTCACCTGAAGACTTAACTCTCTCTCTCTCTCTCTCTCTCTCTCTCTCCATCACTACTCAACTCAACACCAAGAACTGAACCGAACTTTACTCATCATCGTAAGACTATTTATTTACCCCTAGACTTGAAGAAGCTTGGTTTTCATATATTTTCACACACACACACATATATATATGTGTGTGTGTGAAAAAAAAAAAATATATATAATCATTGCTAACTCGTTTGATATATCTGCATTTATATTACTGTATTGCATAGTTACTAATAAATATCATTAGTTAATAGCAATACTGGACTCCAAATTGTTTTCCATTTCTGCTGGATCTTTAACCCGTCACGGTGTACGTGACAAGGAGGAACCCGCTGCATAGGCAACAGCAGGTTCTTCAAATCTTCCCATGCAGGCTTGTGCCCTATAGAGGACACAGTCCACCAGAGTTGCAAACTCATGATCCCCTGGGATTGATGGCTGCCTACCTACTAAATTTCATACATTAAAATGTAGACTCAAAGTGCTTTGCATAGATTGTAAAGATAAATCAATATAGTCATAAAAAGAGACAAAATTAAAAACCTTAAATAAAAACAAATATTATATAGAATAAAATGTAATTGAATATACCAAGTTATATAAATGTAATCAACATCAACAGGCATTAAGTAATCCTATAAGTAGGCCAAATTAAAAAACTAGGTTTTTAGAAGTGTTTTGAAATGTTCCACAGTACTAGCCTGGAGTCCTGAAGAAGGGTCTCAGCCCAAAACATCAACTGTTTACTCTTTCCTATAGATGCTACCTGGCCTGCTGAGCTCCTCCAGCATTTGTGAGAATCACTAGCAAATCTTAGTCCACATTTTTGATACATAAGAGCAAAAGCCCGCATCACCAGTTCTTATACGCTTGGCTCTAGGAACAGTAAGTAAACCAGTATTCACAGAAAAAAAGATGATTAGGGATGTAAGGGGCCAGATACTCCAACTACATGGAGGAGCTAGGTAAATTTGCATTTCACAAATAATGCCTCAGCTTTAGGCTGAAGACAACAGACAACAGCGAATGAATAGTGCTCTCCTCAAAATTTAACTGATTTAAAGGGGGCGAGGTGTATTGACTCTGAGAAGGTCAAGTTCATTTCACTGAAATTACAACTCAAGACATGATCAGTGTCATTGGCTTGGCCTTAGCTTATTTAAAACTTAAACAGTTGTAGCAAATAAGTTGAATTCAGCCTCCAGTATCTCTGGTTCCCAAGCTGCTGGTTTTTAAGCCATGGTCAAATAGAAAAATGTGCATATGCCAACTGCAGCACCAAAATCAAGTAACCAAGCTATTTTGTTGCAAAACAGCAACATGAATACCAAGTGCACAGTGAAAACAAAATGCTTCACACAACTTTCCTTCTTCAACCAGCAGGTGGCAGCTGATCAATTTGTAGCCAAAGGTTTCACCCAAATGAAGTCAATATTCTGCAAAAGTGAAACATAAAACATGCAGTAAATTGACCTGATTTGAAATCACTCAATTTTAAAGAACATAAATTCCCAGATGCTCCTTTTAGTGAAGGATCGTCAACCCAAAATGTTAACTGTCCTTTTCCACAGGCAATGTCTAGCCTGGTACTTGCACAACATTCTGATTTTATTTTAAACCTCAGCCTACTTATGAGCAAGGAACAGCAAGTATTCCTGAAGAGATACATGCACCAATGATTGTGCATATCCACACTGAGTTGCAAAGAGGTGCAACTTTGAAAACTCACGGAAATCCTGATAATAAACGCTATCAAGTTCAAATTTTGTTCCTTGCAACAGTTGTACCTTTGTAGCAATACCCTCCTCCAATTGCAGGTGGGCAGCAGCACTTCCCACAGACGGAGACACACTCTCCCGTTCTTGCACTTTGGGTAACAACTTACTGCAACCACATTATAATCTGGTGTGAGTGTAACTTTCCCTTCATGTACGGGAATAGAATCAGAGACAGCTTTCAAAATTCAGTCAGTTATCAGTAAATTTGGCGGTTGGTGCACAAGTATAAAAATAATTTCATTTATTTCCAGTCAGTTCAATTATTCAGTATTTCATCTCAGTTGTTCTGGTGTATAGGCCATAAGATCATTAGATATAGGAGCAGAATTAGGCTGTTTGGCCCATCAGATCTTCTCTTCTGTTTCGTCATGGCTGATCCAATTTTCCTCTCAGCCCCATTCTCCTGCCTTTTCCCCATATCCCTTCATCACCTGACCAATTAAGATTAGACCGTAAGACCATAAGACACAGGAGCAGAATTAAGCCATTTGGCCCGTTGGGTCTGCTCCACCATTCAATCATGGCTGGCCATTTTTCTCCCCCTCCTCAGCCCCACTCCCCAGCCTTCTCTTCATAGCCTTTGATTCCATGTCAACCTATCAAGCTCTGCCTTAAGTACACCTAATGACCTGCCATCGACAGTCACCTGTGGTAATAAATTCCACAAATTTACCGCCCTCTGGCTAAAGCAATTTCTCTGCATCTCTGTGATAAATGGACGCTCTTCTATCCTGAGGCAGTGCCCTCTTGTTCTAGATTCCCTCACAATGAGAAATAGCCTTTCCACATCTACTCCGTCTAGGCCTTTCAACATGCCAGCACATGCCAATGCCAGCACATCTTTTCTGAGATGAGGAGCCCAAAGCTGTTCATAATAATTGTGAGACCTCACCAGTGCCTTATAAAGTTTCAGCATCACATCCCTGCTGTTATATTCTAGACCTCTTGAGCTGAATGCTAACATTGTATTTGCCTTCCATATCACTGACTCTACCTGCAAGATTCTATCAACCTCTGCCATAAGCAGCTGTGGGGGCCAAGTCTTCTTGTAATGTTAAGGCAAAGAATTCCACAGATTCACCACTCTCTGGCTAAAGAAATTCCTTCTCATCTCCATTCTAAAAGAACATGTAGAAGAACATTCTGCGGCTGTGTCCTCTGGTCTTAGACCCTCCCACCATAGGAAACATCCTCAACACATCCACTCAATCAATGCTTTCACTATTCGATAGGTTTCAATGAGGTTACTCCTCATTCTTCTGAACTTTAGTGAATACAGGCCCAGAGCCATCAAATGCTCTTCATATGACAAGCCATTCAATCCTAGAATCATTTTCAAGAACCTCTTTTGAACTCCCTTCAGTTTCAGCCCATCCTTTCTAAGAGACTCAGAATTGCTCACAATACTCCAAATGAGTTCTTACCAGTGCTTTATAAAGTTTCAACATTACATCCTTACTTTTATATTCTAGTCCTCTTGAAATGAATGCTAACATTGCATTTTTCAGACTAATAGTCCTATAGTTTCATTTCTTTTGCCTCTGTCCCTTTTTGAAGAATTTTACAATTTTCCAGTCTTCTGGAACCTTTCCAGAACCTAGTGATTCTTGAAAGATCATTAATTAATACCTCCATGATTTCTTCAGCCACCTACTTCAGAACCCTGGGGAGTACACCATCTGGTCCAGGTGACTTATCTACCTTCAGACCTCTCAGTTTCCCAAGAATCTTCTCTCTAGTAATGGTAAATTCACACACTTCATGACCCCTGACACCAGAAACTTCCACCACACTGCTAATGTCTTCCACAGTGAAGACTGATACAACATACTTATTCAGTTCATCTGCCATTTTGTTTTCCCACATTACTACATTTCCAGCAGTCCAATATCCACTCCTGCCTTTCTCTTACACTTAGTGTATCTGAAGAAACTTTAGGTATTCTCTTTAATATTATTGGCTAGCTTACTTTTGTATTCCATCTTTACCTTCTTAATGATTTTTTTAATTGCCTTCTGTTGTTTTTTTAAAAGCTTCTGAATCCTGTAACTCCCACTAATTTTTGCTCTATTATATGCCTTCTCTTTGACTTTTATGTTGGCTTTCACTTTCTCTTGTTAGTCATGGTTGTGTCATCTTACCTTTAGAATACTTCTTTCTCCTTGGGATGTATATATCCTATGACTTCCTAATTGCTTCCAGAAATTCCAGCCTTTGCTGCTCCGCCATCATCCCTGCCAGTGTTCTTTTCAATCAATTCTGGTCAACTCCTCTCTCATGCCTCTGTAATTCCCCTTACTCCACTGTAATACTGATACATCTGACTTTAGCTTCTCCTTCTCAAATTTCAGGGTGAATTTGATCATATTATGATCACCTTCCCAAAGGGTTCTTTATCTTAAGCTCTCTAATCAATTCTGGTTCATTGCACAACACCCAATCAAGAATAGCAGATCCCCTGGTGGCTTCAACCAGGAGCTGCTGTAAAAAGCCATCTTGTAGGCACTCTAGAAATCCCCTCTGCAGGAATCCAGTACCATTCTGACTTTCCCATTCTACCTGCATACTTAAGTCCCGATTGACTATTGTCCTTTCGGCGTGCATTTCTTTCTCCCCTTGTAATTTGTAGGCCACATCCTTACTACTGTCTGGAGGTCTGTTTACAACTCCTATCATGGTCTTTTTACCCTTGCAGTTCCTCTATCCATAAAGATTCGACACCTTCTGACCATATGTCACCTCTTTCTAAAGATTTGATTTCATTTTTTACCAACAGATCAATGCTGCCCCGTCTGCCATCCTGCCCGGCCTTTTGATATAATGTGTATCTTTGGACATTAAGTTCCCAGCTATAATCTTCTTTCAGCCATCATTCAATTATGCCTACAACATTAAGCTTGTCAATCTGCAACTGTGCTGCAAGTTCATCTACTTTATTCCATATACTGCGTGCATTCAAATATATCGCCTCCAGTCCTGTGTTCACCCTGTCAACAGCCTCTCTTCTCTATATATTGTCTCTGTTTGTAAACCAGCTACCTCACCTTCAGCACTATTATCCATCTTTCCTATGATATTTCTTGTATCGAAATATACGCAGCTCAGGTCACTAGTCACACCATGCTCAGCCTTTTGACTCTTCATTTTGTCTGAGATCTTACCAACATCTGCCTCCGCAACCTCTGCAGTAAATATTCTGGCTCTCTGGCTCCCATCCCCTGCAACTCCAGTTTAAACCCCACTATGCAGCATCTTCCCATTAGGATATTAATCCTCCTTCAGTTCAGATGCAAGCCATCCCTTTTGTACATGTTTCACCTTACCTGGAAGAGAGCCTAATGATCCAAAACTCTTTTGCCCAACCCCCACCCCCCCCCACACCAACTCCTTAGCCATGTATTAAATTGTATAATCTCCCTAGCTCTGGCCTCATTAGCACGTAGCATGGGTAGCAATCCTGAGATCAGAACCCTGGAGGTCCTGTCCTTTAACTTAGCACCTTACTCCCTGAACTCCCATGCAGAACCAAGTCACTCATCTTACATATGTCGTTGGTACCTACATGGACCACAACTTCTGGCTGTTCACCTTCCCATCTAATAATGCTGAAGAGTCGACTTGAGATATCTTGAACTCTGGAATTTGGGAGGCAACATACCATCTGGGAATCTTGTTCTTACCCTCCTGTTCGTTCCTCTAACTAATGAATCCTCTATCACCACAGTATGCCTTTACTCCCCCCTTCCCTTCTAAGTCGCAGAGGCAGACTCAGTGCCAGAGACCTGACCACCGTGAATTTCCTCCGTTAGGTCATCCCCCTGCCCCAACAGAATCCAAAGTGATATACCTCTTGTTGAGGGGGGTGGCCACAGGGGTTCTCTGCACTGGATGTTTAACCCCTTTCCCCTTCCTGACTGTCACCCAGTTTCCTGAATCCTGCACCTTGGGTGTAATTACATCTCTATAGGTCCCATCTATCACCCCCTCAGCCCCTCAAATGATCCGGAGTTCATCCAGTTCCAGCTCCAACTCCTTGAAGCGGATTGTTAGAAGCTACAGCTGGATGCACTTCTTGCAGTTGTCAGGGACACTGGAGGTCCCACATCCCAGAAGAGGAGCACTCAACTATCCTGCCTGGCATCTTGACCATCCTAGCTGAGCAGATATAAAGAACAGAAGGAAAAAAAAAGTAACCTGCAGCTTTTCCTTTCTTCTGATTCCTCTGACTGTAGTCTCTCTTTGAAGCGCTAAAGCCTCAAAATGACTGTCTACTGCGACAACAGCCACTGCGACAATGAAGCCGTGCTTACCTCTGCCTTCCTTTAATTTGCTGCTGTTAGTCAATCGCAAATACCGATTGGCCACTGGTCAAAATTCTTTTTCGCTGTACTGAACCGCTGCTGCCTTTGGTGCTCGGGCAGAGGACCTGCCTGAAGTCCCCTTTTCTCAAAACTTCCAAAATCTGGATTGCCACTGCTGCCCTTTGTACTTGCACTGGAGTCCCCTCTCTCAAGCTTCCAATGTACGGATCACAATATTGTTAATTTTCATTATATTAATGCTTGCTTTGAGAATGTTATTCATTCAATATGAATATGCCACTTCGTTGTGAATTTACTCAGTTTTATGAGTTCTCACTTGACTTGAGCCTCCATTTAGCCAACTATTTATCTTCCTTCATTCACACAATGGAACACCCTGACTGACCACCAGATCTCATGCAGTCATGTAAAGGCAAAAGCAAACAGTTCGTGACAATTATACAAATCTACCTCACAATGATCCAGAACCCCAAAGCTTTCTTGCAAACTAAAATTATTTGTGCAATCTAACATACCTATCACAATTTTGTTAATATTTAAGAACACTTTACAGATTTATAATTATACGAGTTTCTACTTGTCCTGACAATCCTGCTTTACAAAGGAAATACATGGCGAGAGTTTTGAATTGAAACAAACTATGAAATTGATCTGGAAAGAACTCAAGCATTTGGGGGCTACTGCACAGGACAAAAACAAAGTCACAGAAAGTTGTAAAATTAGTCAGTTCCATCTTGTGTACTAGACTCTGTAATACCCAAGGCACCTTCAAGAAGCAGTGCTTTAAAAAGGTGACATCCATTATTAAGGACCCCCATCAACCAGGACATGTCCTCTTCTCATTTTTACCACCAGGAAGGAGGTACAGAAGCCTGAAGGCACACACTCAGTGATTCAGAAACAGCTTCTTCCCCTCTGTTATGTGATTCCTAAATGGACATTGGACACATGAACACTACCTCACTTTTTTAATATATATTATTTCAGTTTTTGTACTATTTTTAATGTATTGAATATGATATATTATCATTTGTTGGATTGAACTGCTGATGCTAGGTTAGCAAATTTCACGACACATGCTGGTGATAACAAACCTGATTCTGATTCTTAAAGTACATCATCACATCACCTGCAAGTCTGTTTACCAGACAGGCAGAGATCACCTTCATATCCTTTGGAGCAGAAACAGGTTTGTTCCTGATGTACTGACCCATATCTTGGCAGGGAGGATTGCACTTTGCTTTGGAGTTGAAAACAAAAGCAATGATTACTCCACATGATGCTTCTGACCGAGCTTCGCAAAGCAGTGGCAGCACAAAGGCCAGCAGCAGTGAGAAGAGACCAGTCAAGCGCAGGCAGATGGCACTGAACACCTGTTTGTTTTATGCTCTTGTACTTGACGATTTTAATCTTGTTGGACACTTTAACCAGCATGGAGTAATGGAGCCAATTACAGGTTTGTGTTCCAGCATTAGGAATCGATGCAGCATGCGCCCCCAGCAATAGCCATAGCTACACTCCCTGCACTCATCCACAAGGCTTAGAGGGATATGGGACGAAGGTAGGAAATAGGGATTATGGGTGGGCACCACTGTCAGTGTGAACTCATTGGGCTGAAGGGCTTGTATCCGTGCTGTATTGCGTTATGATTTTATAATTAACCACAAACAATCTGGTTATTAATTGTTACCTAAATTGCAATAACTGCATGTCATTAGAACATGTAACAATTACAATTCTTAATAATTATTTCATTTTCCTTTACACTGTGTACAGGAAATGATATTTAGCAATCTTGAATCTTGAAGTGATTGGGTATCAAGGATTTATAAATGCAAAGTTGTTCTTGTTTTATAATAATCCTGCGATAGTACTCACAGCAAAACTGGCCATAAATGGCATTGATAATAAAATAATCAACAGTACAGTAAGGAAACAGACCCTTCAGCCCCCATGCCAACACCAAACACTGTGCCCAATAAAACTAATTCCTTCTGCCCATACATAACAGTCTCTTAAACAGCATTACAATATCTGCTTCCACCACTACCTCCGGCAGTCTGTTCCAGGTACCTACCATTCTCTGTCTACGGAAACTTACCAACACATCTTCTTTAAACTTCTCCTCTCATGTTAAATCCATGTCCTCCAGTACCTGACATTTCTCCCCTGGGACAAAGATTCCGACTTTCTATCCTCTCTATGCCTCTTGTAATTGTATTCACTTCTAGTAGGTCTCCCCTCAGCCTTCGTTGCTCTGGGGAAAAAAAACAACCTGAATTTGGGTTATTTTATTGAGTTAAAGACCAGGAGCCATATTGTTTGTAAAATATGGTTCAACTGTTAAATTCCATCATGTATATATACATACGTGAGGTGTTGGAAGGAAAATTGAATTCAAGTATGATGTACTTGAGGGAAGTGCTCCTAAACTGAGAATCAGAGAGCAAAGAGTAACTGCTAATTCTGTTTGTTAAAGTAGATCTTGTAAAGCCTTAGCTCCCATTTAGCTGCTGACATATCTCTCATAATGTCCACAATGTTCCACTAGTTCTCAGCAACCATTGGCTTCAGGGTAGTTGCATATCCTATTTCACAAAATACTTTGTTACAATAATTGATTTATTCCTGAATAATGGTGATATCATTAATATACACAATCGGTAACTTGTAATTGGCCGGTATTTTAGGTTTTAAAGCAAATGAGGGGAACGTGGGATTTATATACATGTAGATATATATAATGGTCAGGCCAGTTTCTGTTTAGTATGGCCCCATGACTTCCTTTATGACAGTTCAATGTGTCCAATTAATCATGGAAATCAATGCCATGCTCCTTCAGAAGCTTTTTTTAAATGGGATCTCAATGAGAGACTGCACCAAGGTACATGCAAGAATGAATATTTAGTGTTACCTTGCCAAGAGGTCAGGGAATATTGCTATATAATTTCTCTTGCCATGAAACTGGATTGTTTAATAGTTTTGAATGCACTAATTGAAAAGTAATAAATACATTTCTTTCCTTGTAACTTTAACTTTGCTCCCACAATATGCTTTAAATGATGAGAATTAATAGGCAAATTATTATGAGATTCTGCAGAACTGCAGAATGTTGATCCCAGTTTTATAACACAGATCAGCACAGTACAGACAGCCCCTTTGGCCCATGATGTTGTACTGACCTTTTAACCTAATCTAAAGTTAACCTAACCCTTCCCTCCCACATAGCCTACCACTTTTCTTTTACCAATGCACCTATCTAAGAGACTCTTAAATCTCCTTAACGTATCTGCCTCTTCCCCTACCTTGGCAGTGCATTTCGAGCACCTATTACTCTCTGTGTAACTTACCTTTGATATCCCCCTTAACTTTTCTCCAATCACCTTAAAATTATGTCCCCTTCTATCAGCTATTTCCATCCTGTGAAATAACCTCTCACCATTCTATCTATGCCTCTTATAATCTTATACACTTCTAAGAAGTCAAATCTCATCCTCCTTTGTTCCAAAGAGAAAAGCCCTACCTTGCTGAACCTCTTCTCATAAATTATGCTCTGTAATCCAGGCAGTATCTTGGTAAATTTCCTCTACACCCTCTCTAAAGGTTCCAGATGCTTCCTATAACAAGGTGACCAAATCTAAAAACTACAAGTGTAGTCTAACCAGAGTTTTATAGTGTTGTAGCATTACCTGATGATTCTTGAACTTAATCCACTAACTAAATAAGGCCAAGACACCATATACCTTCTTAACCACCCTATCAACTTTGAGGGATGTAGACCCCAAGATTTCCTCTGTTCCTCCACACTGCTAAGAACCCTGCCATTATCACATACTCAGCCTTCAAATTCAACCCTTCAAATTGTATCACACCACACTTTTCCACATTGAACTCCATCTGAGACTGCCCAGCTGAGTTCTGTATCTTGTTAATATTCTGTTGTAACCTACGACAACTTTAAATACTATCCACAATACCACCAATCTTCATGTCAAAATTCAAAGTTCAAAGTAAATTTATTATCAAAGTACATATGTCACTGTATACAATCCTGAGATTCATATTCATACTCAGTACATCCATAAAATAATAGCTATAATAGAATAACCTTGAGAGAATCAATTAAATCATTCATGTCATCTGCAGTCTAACTAACCTCATTCCACTTCCTCATCCAAGTCTAATATAAAAATCATAAAGAGCAGGGGTCCCAGACATAACAATATGGAACACCACTGGTCACCAACCTCCAGGCAGAATAAGCACCATCTAATTCCACCCTCTGCCTTCTGTGGGCAAGCCAGTTCTGAATCCACACAGCCAAGTTTCCCTAGATCCCTCCTGATTTATTTGAATGAGCCTACCATGGGGAACTTTGTCAAACACCTTACTAAAATCCATGTACACCACATCCACTGCTCTACCTCTAATTTGTTTTGTCATTTCCTCAGGTTCAAGAAAAATGACCTGTCCCTCACAAAGCCATGCTATCTATGCCTAATCAGAATATGCTTCTCCAATTGCCTGTAAATCCTTTTTCCTTCAATAAGTTTGCCCACCACTGATGTAAGCCTCACTGGTCTATAATTCTCAGGATTAATCTTATTACCTGTCTGGAACAAAGGAATAACATTTGCCACTACCAGTCTTCTGGTACTTGTTCTGTGGCTAGTGCGGAAGCAAATATCATTGCCAAAGGTGCTGCTGTCTCTTGGTTCACATCGTGTAGTAACCTGGAATATATTGTGTCTGGCCTCAGGAACTTATTTATCCTAATGTTTTTCAAAAGCCCTGCAACATCCTCTGAATGTTGACATGTTCCAGCAATACAGCCTGCTTTATGCTGTCCTCACATTTATGAAGGTCACTCTCACAGGTGAGCACTGAAGCCAAGTATTCTTTAAAGACTTACCTCCTCTGACACCAGGCACATGTTTCATCTCTTATCCCTGATCCTACCCTTACTCCAGTCATCTTCCTGTTCCTCACATATGTGTAAAACACCTTGGGGTTTCCTACCATTCTTTCCCTGCCTCAATGAGACAAACTTATCCAGAGAGTTATGCAAGTGCTCCCTAAACAAACTCCACACTTCCATTGTGCATTTCCCTGAATATATCTATTCCCAATTTATGCTCCCAATTTATTGCCTAATAGCATCGTCATTCTCCCTCCCCAGTTAAATACATTCCAATACCATCTGTCCCAATCCCTGTCCAAGGCTAAGGCAAATGTCAGCAATTTGTTGTCATTTTTCTCCAAAATGCTCACCCACTAAGAGATCTGTCACCTGACAATGTTTATAGCATAGTATTATATCAAGTATGGCCTCTCCTTTAGGCAGTACATCTACATATTGTGTCAAGAATCCTTTCTGGACACACCTCACAAATTCTACCCCATCTAAACCTTTTTGCACTAAGGAGGTGCCTATCAATGTTAGGGAAGTTGAAGTCACGCATGCAAACACCCTGTTTTTTAGGAGCTTTCCAAAATCTGCTTCCTGATCTTCTCTCAGGTGCTATGGGATGGGTGGGGATGAGGGGAGACTAGAGAATATTCCCAATAGAGTGTTTGCTCTTTTCCTGTTCCTGACTTTCATTCCCACTGACTCAATAGATAATCTCTCCATGATTTCCTCCCTTCCTGCAGCTGTGATTCTGACCATGATTAGCAATGCCACACCCCAGCTCTTTCACCTCCCTCCCTTCTCCTTTTGAAACATCTAAACGCCCAGAATATCCAGCAGCCATTCCTGCCCTTGTGACAGCCAGAAACATAAGTTCCTCTTACTGATCCATCCTTCAAGTTCATCACCCTTATTCCTGCCATGTCTCAAGTTAAAATAGACACATTTCAACACATCCAGCTGACTGCAATTATACACTATCCACAGCCTATCACTCCTCACAGTCTCTTTAAAGGTCGCATCTACCTTTACTCATACTGCTGCATCCTCTGACCTATCACTCTGGTTCCCAACCACCCCAGCTAACCTAGTTTGAACCCTCCCCAACAACCCTAGCAAACCTACTGGTTCCCCTAGAGTTCCGGTGTAACCACATTTGTGTAAATCATACATTCCCCGGAAGAGAACCCAATGATCCAAAAATCTGAAACCCTGCCTCCTGCACCACTTTTTCAGCCTCAAATTCAACCGTCAAGCCATCCCATTCTTATCTTCACTGGCACATGATACAAGTAGCAACGCAGAGATTATTACCCTTGATGTCCTGCTTTAGAGCTTCCTACCCCATCATCATCATTATATGCTGCGAGGTATGACATGAGCAATCAAAGTCTTGACCATGGTTGTTCTTAGCAAAATTTTCTACAGAAGAGGCTTGTCATTGCCTTTTTTTGGGCAGTGTCTTTATCAGTCGGATGACCCCAGCCATTATCAATACTCTTCAGAGATTGTCTGCCTGCCAGAGGTTGCAAAACCAGGATCTGTAAAGTGCACCAGTAGCTCATTTGGCCATCCACCACCTGCTTCCATGGCTTCATATGACCCTGATCAGGGGGTCTAAGCAGATGCTACACCTTGCCCAAGGGTGACCAAGTGGAGAGAAGAAGCGCCTTACACTTCCTTTGGTAGAGATATATCTCCACCCCTCCAGCCTAGCTCCCTATATCCTCTCTTCAGGACCTCATCTCTTTTCCTTCCTATGTTAAATGAACCACAACTTCTGGCTGCTCATCCTCCCCCTTTAGAAACTCATGGACCTGAACTGAGACATCCCTGACCCTGGCACCTGGATGGTAACATACAATCCGGGTGTTTCTTTCGCTGCAGTTTCCCCTGACATATTGCACCCCACACCCATCAAACAGTATTCAAAGCAGTATATTCATTATTGAGGGGAATGACCAAAGGGGTGCCCTGTGCTTTTTGTCTATTTACTTTCTCTCAGATACTTCACAGGGTGAAATACTGTTTTCCTAATTATTAAACAAATCTGCAAAAAGAACAAATCGTCTTTAATTTGCTGAGTAACTCTGCCTTCTTAAGAAGTGAATAGATTTGAGAGAGAAATAGAGAGTCTATTTTGCAGTGTTCTCTTCATCTAAGTTGTCATGAAGTGCACATACACACCCAGTACTTTACATGTTCCAAGTATTAGTCTAATATCTTTCTAAGGGGAAAATGATAGGAGAATACATCTTTCTATGGTCATCGATATCACTTTGCCAAAATATTCTATAGGTAAAGCCATATTCCTTTACTTTGTGTGATTTTGAGGCTCCATAGTCAAATACTTAACACTGAAAATTTTCTCTACCAGTACCTCCCTAGTAGTAAGTACTCAGTGCTAAGAAAATGAACATTTCAGAGGCTCCTTGAATAGGGTAGAAGAGCTTCCCTTACTCTCTTGCTCAAAGTTTATTCTTCATCCAATTACATCAAGATATTATTTTAGATTAAATCTCATTTTTTTAGAAGTTGTTTTGAATTACTTGCTTGGAGCATTGCCATACGTGAATTCAAACGTTTTATAGATTGTGGATTTGTAACAGCTTGACCTTGTGAAAAGCATTGTTATATATAAGTTTTTTTCACTTTTACTTGGAAACTAATTAAAAGATAATATGTTGTAATTTATGCTCCTCAAATGTTATTGCATGAATAGACATTAAAAAGGAGTTCAGCGTTCTGTAAGGGCATGCCCAGTGCTTAAAAGAAATGCAGATTTGTTGGAAATCAGGAATATTAAACACAGCAGCAGGAAAATTGAAAACAATTATGAATAATTATATAAGCTTTCAAGTCCTTCAAGGTAACAAACTACACACAAACTTTTTCATTTTCCTCAATTATTTGTGCTATTAAAATTGATTGATTCAGTAATCTGCCTGCCACCCACAAGATATTTTAACGATCCCACAAACTCTGCCCATTACAGTAATGATATCAGATAAGGAAAGTTCTACTGCCATAAACACCGACTCAAACCCATTTAGAGATCTAAAGATTCATGGAAAGGCAAACCATGCATGCCTGGTTGAGAGAGAGAGAGAAAGGGAGAGAGAAAGAGAGAGAGGGGAGGAGGAGGGGAGGGAGGGGGGGAGGGGGGGGAGAGAGGGGGAGAGAGGGGGAGAGAGGGGGGAGAGAGGGGGAGAGAGGGGGAGAGAGGGGGAGAGGGGGGGAGAGGGGGGGGAGAGAGGGGGGAGAGAGGGGGAGAGAGGGGGGAGGGGGAGAGAGAGGGGAGAGAGAGGGGAGAGAGGGGGGAGAGAGGGGGGAGAGAGGGGGGAGAGAGGGGGGAGAGAGGGAGAGAGGGAGGGAGGGAGAGAGGGAGAGAGGGAGAGAGGGAGAGAGGGAGAGAGGGAGGCGAGGGGGAGGCAAGTGTGGTAAACCATGTATATATGTTGTAACTGGGTTAACTGTCTGGACACGCCCCTCTGCTGACTGCCCCTGTGGCTCCTCCCACAGAGTTCTGTATAAAGGTGTTTCGCCTTGCCCCTCCCTCTCAGTCCGGGGGCAGACACTCACCGTGGAGGTCGTATTGTACAGCGAAAAAAAGCCTTTCAAAATTTTACCAAACCTCAGTCTTTTGGAGTTATTGAAGGTGCTTCAATTTTATTCACTGTACATTTTAAAGCATGGAACATGCGCTGAGACCAGACAAATTAGACCTCAATCCACAAACACCTGAAGCTGGAAACGCTTTCGAACTCTGGCTGGCCTGCTTCGAAATGTACCTAGAGGAGATTAAAGCGACCGATCCCGTAGCGAAGTGCAGAGTTCTACTCTCCAGGGTCAGTCCACGGGTTTATTCGCTGAGCAGAGAACAGCCGAACTACGACGGCGCGATGAGTGCCCTCCAAAGACAATACCTGCGGCCGATAAACGCTGTCTATGCGCGACACCAATTAGCGACTGGGCACCAGCGGCCTGGGGAATCGAGTGCTGAGTTTGTCCGGACACTACAGACGCTCGTATGGGCCTGCAATTGCCAGGAGCTGATGACGGTGCAGCACGCAGAGCTCCTAGTGAGAGACGCCTTTGTCATGGGGACCAGGTCAGTGTGTGTGCACCAGCGGCTGCTGGAAAAAGCCGATCTAACCCTAAGTTCGGCAATGGAGCTGGCTGATACGTTGGAGGCCGCTCTGCATAACTCCGAGGCTCTCCAGGCACGTGATCCTCCGATGGCCTCGTGGGCGCCGCAGACCCCGCAACCCGCCGGCGAATCGACCTCGGCTGCCGCCAGTCTCAAGACCCTGCAACCCGCCGGCGAATCGACCTCGGCTGCCGCCAGTCGCAAGACCCCGCAACCCGCCGGCGAATCGACCTCGACTGCCGCCAGTCTCAAGACCCTGCAACCCACCGGCGAATCGACCTCGGCTGCCGCCAGTCGCAAGACCCCGCAACCCGCCGGCGAATCGACCTTGGCTGCTGCCAGTCGCGAGTCAGCGAAGTGCTACTTCTGCGGACTGGAGAAGCACCCCCGGAAACGCTGCATGGCCTGACAAGCTACCTGCTCCGGCTGCGGAAAGAAGGGCCACTTCACCAAGGTCTGTAAGTCAAAACCGCGAGCGAGATCAAGCAGCGCCGCGTGCGAAACTTGGGGGTCGCCATCTTGCCTGTTGCCATCTTCCCTGCACGCCGCCAGCACGTGCGAGACATGGGG